>NC_057799.1:588299874-588428970 GCF_018294505.1 Triticum aestivum | reverse complement strand
CTCCCATAAGGCCCAGTTAGGAATGAAAATGGCTAAATAGGCCTAGATCTCTATTTGTGCTATGGTCTGACCTGTTTGAACCGTAGGAGCTTGAAGCACACAGAAAGCACGAGAGAATTAGCAATTTGTTAGAAAAAAAATACTCGAAAACTGTTACGACTCGCCCACAAAGCCAATGTTATGGACCAACACACAATCACACACACTGTTGAGAGGAAGACCATCACCAAGCTTGTGTGCAAGCATCGTTGTCGTCACTCCACCACGAGCTAACGACTGCGATTCACCGCAAACGAACACCAACGACACCCTCACCGCAACATATGCATGAAGCCCATGCGGGTCCGTGCCAGCCAATTGGCCACACATGTCTGTTTGCAAGAAGTCCCTTTGGACGGTGCATAAAAAATAAACACATGATTGAGGAGATGGATTGTAAGTGAATTAGACTTCTCAAAGAAAAAGGAAGTTGAAGCTCATGTTTAGATTCCTATGAAATGATGTAGGTCATGTATGGGGATTTTATAGTAATTTGGTAACACCAATCCCATGATCCAAAGTGTCTTGATATGTAGATATTTCTAACATTACTAAATATCCGACTAGCACTGCCCCTCATTATTGGCTGGCTAGTGACCACACGTCAGTGATGAGCCTTTGCACTGACCGGCGAGCCGAGATGTGTCAATGATATTGCATTTGGGGCTCGGCTTGATGCTTATCACAGACGGGTTTGAAAATAACCGGTCAGTGATCGTGTGTAGCGACAGCCAAAATGGACCAACAATTTTCACTAACGGGCTGTTATATTTGACCCGTTTGTGTTGAGCCTTTGATTCCGCCTTTTTGGTTTTACCGCCGGTCAATGTTGTTGTTTATGAAGCTTGTTTATAATTCAGTTTGTAGCCTGTCTCCATTCCAAATACCCCTGCACCATCGAGCCCCTCTCGTTTTCATTGTCCCGAAGGCCCCCACGGCCACACTGTGCACCCGCACCATCCCGATGCTGTTGTGGCCTCCTAGTGCGTCCACTCGCACGTCGTTATGAGCGGCTTTTCTCGCCGTGCTTCATGTCGTCGGTCACACGATGATGCCTCCGTCTAATCTTTTTTCTTGTTGTGGAACGCCAGGTCTCCCGCGCCGGCGTGCATGATCGGAGACCTGGCATGTTGCAACTTGTTCTATGGTCGCGGCGGCGTCCAAGTTGGCGAGCTTCATTTCTGTATGTGTGGCCTTCACTTCGATGTATATTTTAGGGTTTTGGATTAAAACTTTTCTAGAGTTTGCTGCTGCCTTTGGATATCTATTAAGGGTTTAATGTTAAGACAAACCATGCTAATGGTGTTCCACTAGCCACCACTACGATGATGAAACCTACCACCTTCACATTTTATAGCTAATGGTTATGGAATTGTGTTATATGTTTTAGATTGTAGTCAAATTATGCTTATGGTGTTGCACTCGACAGTAATCCGATAATGAAACTTGGTACCTTCACAAATTTTTATATAGATAATGCTTGTAGAATTCTGTTAATGCTTTAGATTTCAGTACAATTATTCTAATGGTGTTGAAGAATAACCAAAATTCTTTAACACATATTACCAGTCTTAACACATCTAAAGCTTTAGATTACATATCTCAGTTGATGTAGTAAAGACAAGTCAATTTTTTTGTACGATGTCATCAAAACATACAAAAAATAATTAGTTGCATTGCACAAAAAATTTTGAAGAGAAGAGGAAGAATTAGGAGAAAGCACTTGCTACTCCAGACAATTATGTTTGCCTTCAGGTCTATTGGTTTGCCTTCATGACTTCTATCTCTTTTGCTTCGTCCTATCAACTTCTTGTCCATAGGTAATTATGATCCTATAGATGTGGACGTCGTTGTACTCATGTCCTATTATTATAATTCATAACTTGTTAATTTGTTTTGGACAGATTATATTTTAGTGGCACTGCACAAAAAGACCATGTCTCATTTACTCCATCACGCGCCTGCACTATAGGAAAGATGGGTGAATTACTCGGGACGACAAATACAACAAGCTTATATATATAGGTTTTACAAGTATGTTCAATACGTTAGCTACGAAGTGTGTTCAATTAATGGGCCTGTTGGTTGTGAACTCCAAGTATATGAATCTAAGTTATGAAAAGTAAAGTGCTTGTCCAAATGTATGATGTGTGCCTGTATATTTTGTGTGCATGCCCTTTTGTCAATTTCGATTCCTTGGCTGGTACCAGAATGAAAACAAAAGCCTAGAATGTAAATTATTGGGGATGTTATCACTAACCTGCCAGCGTTATGTGTTTAGAAGTCATCAGGCCAAGTGGCCCACCTACCTTAGGGAGGTCATCATTAACCCCATCCACAGATGGGCCAAAACCGCATCAGCGATGATAAGATTTGGCCAGTCAGTGCTATTCCACTATGTAGTGATGTAAGGAAGAAATTCCTTAATCAAAGAAGCCCTTACTTCTTTATATAGATATAATGGCACCATCATGTAGATACAAGAATGGAATTAGAACTTTGATTAAGTCCAATTTTTAAATGAGATAGGGATTTACATTATGATGCCCAAGACCTTGTTAGAAAATTCTTGTGGATTCTCCGGGCTGTTTGGATCATTGCCCTCTAACGCCATGTTAGAAAATTGGATGTTGAATAACCTTGGATGTTCATTTGTATGGTTACCAAATAATTGGTGCGCCTGCGCCTCTACAACAGCCTCAACTCAATTCTTAGCCAACTTTTTTTGGCAAGGCGTGGGTGGCCAAATCTTCCACCAAATATTTAGCGAGGCCATGATTGGAAAAGCAAGCATTGGGACAAACCAAATGGCCCCTTAGAGCCACTTGACACATGTGCCATAGCCTTAGATATTTAAATTTATTAGAGCACGTGTTTTATATAGAAGTATATTATGGAAGGATTAGCCTCCCGACCTTTTGTATCTGCAAGATGTACACAACCGATATTTTATTAAAATGCCATCAAAGACATCGAGGCAAGAATATGCCACATGTTAGCTACCATCGAGAATCTAACCATCAATAGAACAAGTATAGTAAGGAGCCTATAACCCTCTTACATAACACTTTTACTTATGGATTTTTTGTCCAAAAGGACCCCCTGCCGAGATGAATTGACAAAAAGACTACCTGTGGATCAATTTGACAAAAAGGACCCCCTCAGCGGTGGCGGCAGGCGCGGCAGGCGACACGTGGCACCTGCCGCCACGCCAGGAGGCGGCGGGCCCTACCGCCACTGCAGGAGGCGGCAACAAGGGTAAAACGCGATTCGCACAGTACCCCGAGCCGGGACGGAACGGGCGAGGCTAGGTGGGCCACGCCGCCACTATGTGAGGCGGCCTCTGTTGCCGCTGTCGCTCGCAGGCCGACAGGCCGTGCTGCTCGCGGGCCCAGCCTGTGGGCCACGCCGCCACCGCAGCAGGCGGCATCCCTCTGTTGCTGCATGCGCGACAGCGCTGATTCCCGTGCTGACGGCGCTGATTTTCACGGGCGGAATCAGTCACGGGCGGGAATCTGGTTGGTTTTCTTTACTCGCGATGATTCTGCTGCCCGTGAGCTGGCTTTTGCGACTGCTTTGTATGCACCCGCACTGATTCCGCCGCGGTGCTGCCTAGGGACTCAACTGCCTTTTGCTTGAGCGGACGCGACGACACTGCGGGAATCACTCACCCAGCACTGGCTTTTGCTTCAAAGGACGCGATGGCACTGTAGAAATACACTCACTCGCTGCGGGAATCCGAGGCTGCGGTAGGTGAGTTTATCCTGTTGTGCCGACACTACAGAGATCCTCTTCTTTTTATATACTATGCTTCAGCTCCGTGCACAAGCACACTGTCTCTGGCCTCCTCTTCTGCTCTCTAAGTCGTAAGAACGGAGAGAAAGAAGTACTCACTAAGCACTTTCACTCGTGATTTAGGGCGATTTAGAGTTGGATTTTGAATATGCTGAAGTGGAAGAAAAGATAGACGAAGGTAAGATCTATCCATTTTTGTTGGTTTCGTTCGCATGCATGATGTTTTTACTCTTTTTGTTTAGTTCATAACTATGTGTTCTCTGTTTTGTTAGGCATTATTTCATCACTTTTTGGAGTCATTTAGAGCTTCAGGAGTACGATTTGCCTAGCGAAGTGAACTACGAAGTTGAAGATCAAGGTATGAGCTTTGCAATAAATTGTTTTTTGTGCATGCAGGATGGTAATTAGTTAGTCTTTTAGCTCGTCATTAGCTATGCAATGTTAGTGCTTAGAGGTTAGAAATAATTTCAGACGACAGATGTACCATTTATAATATATTTTTTAGAAGAGTAGGTTGAAGATGTTGTATCAATGTTAGGTGCGTCCATTAGTATTGACATGCGAGAAATCTTAATACGGTAATTAAGAAAAACTTGTACTATAATTGTTCATTGCATGTGGTACGATATTTCATGTGGTATGTTTATTAATAAGTCTATAGTTAGAAAACCGTAGGTCTACTTTGTTATGTCGCAATAATCTAAATTTTATATGTTAAGATTAGGTGCTAATGTACTTAATGATGTATGTAATTAGGTAAAATAATTCATCTTAGTAGCAAACAAGGAGGAGATGACGTGATTGAAGAAATTGTGTATCCATCTTCGCTGTCCCTTGTGAGGTGATGACCACATACATGCAAGTGCTATTTTCATACTTTTGATAGCAGAAAGAAAAATCCGTGTGTAATATTGATGTTCATGTGATAATAGGTCGACTCCGTTCATATATTACTGGTGACCGATATTTATTCGAACTATTTGGACGCTTAATTGCATTCGCAAGCACATCCATATTGGAGCTAAGGTATAAAATGACGCCGTAATTTTGTTAATATTTTTTATATTGATGTACTGTTGTGAATAATGTGCATGCCGCTGCAAATATTATTATTTGTAAATAAATGATTGCTATCGTATGATATGAGAAAATTATATAAAGCCGGAAGAAATTAAATGTTTTACTCATATGATATTAAAATGTTATTATCATACTATTATGTTTAGTGGTTGTTTGTCATAACGAGTAATTACCATCGGTTTTGTCATAACCTGTTGTAAGAAAATTAGTTTTTACTAATAGTCGTTTTTCCAAAAGCTCAGTTTTTGCATGTTACGAGAATCAGTTTAGGATATTTTTGGGGTAGTTGGAGAAAAGCAAACCGAGTTTTAGTTTGTGACGCTCGTAGACGAGTTAGAAAAAAAAAGATCTCTAAATACCCATTAACCAAACAACCCCGGAAAGTCTAAGCAAATGATTCTAAAAACAAAACGAATATTTGTAACGAAAATACGATTATTATTTTAGTCGTCTGATATGTAAATGTTGTCATCGTACTACTATTAAATGTTCACTTACTAATTGTTTGAAATGTAAACATGTATTTTGGTTAGGTACTATGGAAAATTTAGTAGTGTACTATGGGAACGTCTTACGGGACGGTCCTTTCGGGGTGGATGTGTCCTTGTGCGAGTCGACTACAGTTGTAGTTAGAGACATGGTGAACGTGGGTTACGCAGCTGTCAGAAGGTGGATCCGAGCGGTGTTTGGCCCAGGGATGCAGGGAAAAAAAATGAAAATGGAGGTTCGTCGCTGACGGAGCAAATGATGGGACAGCTGCCCGTTGGGGTTTGCGGCCTGTCACAGGTGATCAGTCGTGGGGGTCGTACATGAGGTTTGCAAGCAATCCCAATAACCAGTGTTTGGTCAGCCGATGGTGTATGTGGAGTTCATTTCAGTCACTGATGTTGCCGGATGCAGTAGCAGGGGCGGTGAGGTCGAGTTGGCCATCACATCAACCCCTATCATCGGCCCATCGGAACCGACGGGTGACCAGCCTGTGTATGACACAGGATATTGGTCTGCGGCCGTTGACATGAGTGAACACGTGGAGGGATTGCCGGAGGCGCTCGATGATGACGATCACTCTTCCGCGTCTTCCGAGTCAAGCGAAGAAGAAGATGTTCCTCCCCAAAGGGCGGTCGCGGCGTCACTGCAACCTGGGTTTTTACAGGATATGAGCATCACAAATGAATTTCACTCTGTTTCTGGCCTAGAAGCGGGGAGCCTAGAGGTTGGGCAGGTTTTCCCAGACAAGAAGTCTGCTTACCAAGCAATTAATAGGTATGCAATCGCCCTCCACTACCAGCAAAAAGTGAAGCAGTCTGATAAAAAAGAGTTGAAGGTCATATGCATCCACACCGCGAAAGGTTGCCGCGGAGGAGTTCTCGCTAGACTGAAGCCTGGGGTATGTCAGTCATGGCATATCACAAAAATAGTGCAGCATAGCTGTGAGCAAACTGGGACTCTTTCAAATCACTGCAATGTGATGGCAAGATATGTGGCGCAGGTGATGGAAACGATTGTGCAGGGAAGTCTCAACATTAGTGTTAGGGCTTTGCAAAAAGATGCAGAAGATCAGATTGGCTTCCCTGTCAGCTACAACAAGGCTAGGCGTGCGAAGGAAAATATATTCAAGAACTTGTATGGAACCTATGAGGAGGCCTATTCTTATGCCCCCAGAATGCTTCATCAGATAGCAAGTGCTAATAGGGCGACTCAAGTTTGGTGGAGAGAACGTCAGAACCCAAAGAACCCGGGTGAGCTAATCCTGGACCGCTTATTCTGGGCATTCGCCCAGACTATACAAGCCTTCAGGCACTGTCGCCCGGTATTATCAGTTGATGGTACCTTCCTCACTGGAAAGTACAAGGGCACACTATTGGTGGCGATTGCAGCAGATGCAAATAATCAGCTTCTTCCTATTGCATACGCACTGGTCGAGAGCGAGAACAAACATAGCTGGTTGTGGTTCCTGAGCTGCGTGAAGATGGGTGTCGTGAAAGAGCGCTTAGGTGTTTGCATCATCTCTGATCGCAACACAGGATTATTAAGTGCTCTCAACATAATTAAGGAGTCGTCAGAAGAGTGGGGCTGGCCGGATCTAGAGGGAAGGTGGTGCATGCGGCATTTGGCAGCAAACTTTTACTCCAAATTCAAGAATAAGGATTGGTTCAAGTTATTCAAGAGGATGTGCATGCAGAAAACTGAAGCCAAAATGAATGCCATCTGGGCAAGTATCAATGGTGAGATCGAGCGCGCGGCCTTGCCGCAGAGAGAAGACCGGAGGGGTCGAAGGACGGCCATAAATTTGAGCCAGTGGATCGGCGAGAATTGCCCTGATTTGTACAAGTGGGCGCAGGCTCACGACACCGGGGCTCGGTATGGAATAATGACCAGCAACATGTCAGAGGTGTACAATGGTGTTCTTAAAGGGGTGAGAGCCTTGCCTATCACAGCCCTAATTGAAGAAACTTGGAACCGGACCCTGGACAAGCCATGGTCCGAGAAGATTCAAAGACATCTGGACGAGAAAGCAAAGAAGTCCCAAAGCCATGGCTGCAGGAAAGTGGACACACTTAGGAATAAGTGGGAGGTCAATGTGCGAGCTAAGTACGTTAAGGGTCACCATAGAGGATCAAAAAAGCAAGCTGTCACCCTCGGCCCAACGTCCTGTGAGTGCACGTGTAACAAGCCCAAGCTTGAGGGCTACCCTTGTAGTCATGTGCTCCGGGCGGCTGCAGATCAAAAAATCAGTGTTGAGCCATACATATCACCGTACTTCAACATGTACAATCTGTACAACACTTGGAACGGTGAGTTCTGGGCCTGGGGCATTGATATGAACTACAAAATGATGTGGCCAGATGGCCGAAATGGGTTCCGAACACCGACTTGATGAGAACCGCCAAGGGACGACGTCAGTCTAGGCGTCATCGCAATGACATGGACCATAGCCAGATGGGAGAACCAAGGCGATGCCGCGTTTGTAGGTGTCCTGGACATTCACGTAGGGAATGCCCGTATCGAGCGAACAACACCGCATGATGTTCATTTATCTGTACTCGCTATGTCTATTTATATTTGTATTATACTTTTATTAATTTAAATTGAATATGTTCGTATTATTGAATCTCTTTGTGTTATTGTATTTATATTTATTTTAAATTGAATCTCTTTGTATTATTGTGTTATTGTATTTATATTTATTTTAAATTGAATCTCTTTGTATTATTGAATCTCTTTGTGTTTCTTTTTGTATGTTTGTGTGCAGGTTATGGCTGAAGTGCCGCGGCTTTTGGAGGGGCCCCATGACGCCGGCCATCGTTGCCACCTATTTTTGAACCCAAATAAAGAACATGATTATCGGAGTTTTAGACTTCGAACCGTAAAGAAAACCTGGCCAATACACAATTATTTCATTCCTCACCTTGACGCTTATGGACTACATGCTTTTGCTAGGCTCACATCAAGCGAAGACCCATCCCAGTTACGTTCGGACCCATCGCTTTTGACATTCCTCGTTGACCGGTGGAGACCTGAAACCCACACCTTTCACTTTCGTTTTGGGGAGCTTGCACCTACACTGAAAGATGTTTCTATGATCCTTGCTCTACCAATTAGAGGTGAGCCGTTAGTCTCTCGACGAGTGTCTAAAACTTGGGCACAAAATATATCAGACCGTCTTGGGATGACAATGCCAGAATCACAACATACTGGTGGCGCTCGTGGCATCCCACTCCCCTGGCTTCATGATAATTTTCTTAATTTTTCTAGCTTCGCTGATTCTGAGACAAGGAAAAGACATCTGTTTGCGTATTTGTTGTGGCTCCTCGGGGTTATGTTTCCAAATTCACACGGGGACGTACTTCTCCCTGATCTCATCTACATTGTGGAGAAGATGGTAGATGAACCTTTACCCGAGCAGCCAAAATACAGCTTCGGTTCTGCCATTCTATCTCATACATATAGAGGCTTGTGTGATGCCACAAAAAAAACTTCCTTCGCAAAAAAGCTCCGTTACTTTGTGTCCCCTACGAGTTTCTACAGTTGTGGTCTTGGGAATACCTCCCTGTAGGACGACCTCGTATAATAAATCCCATACACCCATACGACTATAGCGAGGGCAGCTGTGTATCTATGGCCAGCAGGTGGACAAAGGCACGGAAACATTGGTCTCCAAGTATTGCGAAAAATTGTTACCCTATATACCACCAGCAGTTTGAGGCACTTGATGAGTCTGTAGTCACATGGAACCCATGGACTCAGGAGCATGTACAGATGGTCTTTGATATACGACCCATCACAGCAGGCATGTTGACCGATAGTGCATTCTGGCTGACTCGCTGCTACTTATTGTTCCTGTGGTGTGTTGAGCCTTACAACCCAGAGCGTGTCATGAGACAGTTCGGTCTGTATCAGAAGATTCCACCACCTTTTCCAAGATGTACGGACGAGGAAACCCATAAGTAAGATGTGACCTCCCTAAATAGTTAGTGTCATTTTTAATTTACTAAACTCACACTTTGTTACATAATTTGCAGGCTAACCAATATGGGCCACGGTTGGAGTCTTTACGATTGGAGGGAACGCAACATTCAATGGGTACAGAAGTGGGAAAATGAAGCGCTAGCAGATATAGTGTATCAACTTAGGTACATTTTATTTACATTATTTTATTACGATGACCATACGATGCGTGAAGATACTTTGCTTTCATCACAACGGTTGATGTTATTATATAATTTTGCAGACTATACGATGGAAGTACAGCTCAAGCGTACAAGCAGTGGTACTGCATCAGCATGCGTACAATCCTGGCCGGTCAACCAACTACGATACCAACAAATCTCACGCACGAGGAGCAGATGCAGAGACCTGTTGAGCTGCATGCAGCTTACTATCATGACCGGATGGTAATCACTAGTAATTTTTTCAGGTCCATCATTTCATAATCATTTCAACCAAATAACAACCAAATATTTTTCCAGCTTCAAGCTGCCAACGACATAGGGCAGATGGCGACGGAAAGCATGCCGCCCAGGGGACAAGCTGTCAAGTCATTCAATAAATGTTTTAAAGAATACGTGCTAACAAAGTTGAGATGTGGTAGAGGCGACGACGTTGTCACTGGAGCGTACAACATGCCAGTACCGAGGTCAGCCAGACCGAGTGCAGCGCCGTCGTCCAGACCGAGCGAGGCGCGTACAAGCCATGGGCAGTGGGGGGAGGGTCCGAGTACAACAACGACATTGCCACGACATGACTCATCTCTGCCACTACATCGCTCTTCTTCGGTGCTGCTTCGTCAGGGGCAGACATCACAGGACCATGGCATGGGCTTGGATTCGATGCCCGAGCTGTATCTTTCCCCAAACCCATATGCATACACAGGATATGGAGCATACACTCAAGGTGAGGGATCTCGGCTGTATCTCTCCACGCGAGGGATCTCCATGCCCGAGGAGACTCGTGTCCCAGATTTAAACCAGTACCAGGTAGAATGTCCAGACAGTACAGGCGAGGGATCTGATCAGGTAGTCATGTTTACATTTTAACACATTTACAGTGATATTACATATTATCCTCTAACAGTTTTTGTTTACAATGTTTCCATGTGCAGGGCATACCTGATGTAAATTGGAACGATGAGTACACCCAACCTGGCGACAATGTTAACGCAGTAGATACAGATTTCTTCAAAGAGGACGTTATTGGCCCATCTTTTATCCCCGAGGAGTCACAACAACCATACGCCTACAATTACGCATCAGGTTCGCAACAAGGATTACAGACTCCACCACCTATGCAGGAGTGGAGCCAGAGAGTGAAACTTTCAGAAGGACTGCAGAAAAGCATACATTTTTATGGACTGAGGAGAGCGAGGACGAAGATGATATCTTCATGCCGCCGCTTCCGGGTTCTGCATCATCAAAGGGCAAGAGTTCTGCATCGTCTAAGGGCAAGAGTACTACATCCTCGAAGAGCAAGAGTTCTGCATTGTCCAAGGGTAAGATGTAACGCCCGGATAATCATGCTACAGTAATCCCACGCTAATCATGCCACGTCACTTTGGTTACTGTTGCTAACCTCGCAATGATTCGAAAACGTTTCAAAATTTAAATTCAAAATAAGTCAAACAATTAAAGTTTTCAGAAGTGGAAACAAAAATGCTCGGGTGGTGCCGAATATTACAAAAATAATTATAGTAAAGAAAACACAAATTGATAAAATTCTTAAGTGCTGTAAAATTAAATAAAACAGAAAAGGAAAATAAACAAGAGAAATAAAAACAGAAAACAAGCAAATAAAATAAAAAAAATAAAAAAGGGAACCCCCCCGCTGGGCCCTTTGGCCCAGCTGGCCATCCACGCGGGCCCCCAGCCGCCCGAATGGGCCGGCCCACCCCGCGCCCCCCACTCCCCTTATCCACTCCACCCACACCCTGTCGTCCCCCCTCCCACGTTCCGCACTCCTCTCCTCTCCTCCCCGCTGGATCTGGATCGGGAGGAGGCCGATCCCCTCGCCCCTCCACCACCGACGCCGCCTGGCCCACGCCCGATCCCTTGCCGCGCCGGAGCCCCACCTCGCCCGCGCGACCGCGCCCGAGGAACCGTCGCCTGCCGCCGACCCCCAGCGACCGAGGGCGACCCCGCCGTCGCTTCTCGCCGCCACCCGGAGCTCCTCCGCCTCGACTCCGTCGACGCACGCGTCCCCGTCCTCCTCCCCGACGGCCTCCCTCGAGCCTCGTCGCCCCCTGGTCTCTACTCGACCGTGAGGACCCCAACCCCTCTCTTCTCCCCTCTGCTCCCTACCCCCCTGGCCACCGCGCTGCCCACGCCCGCGGCCGCCGTCCGGCTTCCGCGCCCGCGGTCACCGTGACGCCGCGCGCCCGTTGGCCGTCCAGCACGCACATGCATCGCCCCGTCGCCGGCCCCTTCCGCTGGCCACTCCCGATGCCAACGCCCGCTCCTGCCTCGCGCACGCCGCCCTACGCGTCCCAGACGCGCCCGGCTCATGCCACGCACCTGCCCCGCTGGCGTGCTCCACGGCCCCCGTGCCTCTCTCGTTCCTGCCTCGCGCCCTCGCCTCCTCTGCACCCGCGCGCTGCTCGCTCCTCGAGCTACTGTTGTGCCGCACGCGTGCTGCCTGCTGCTGCGGCCGCCGCCGCCCCGCGCCGTGGCCTCGCGCTCACCACCCCGCTCCCGGCGACCGCCCTGCTCCATCGCCGGCCTTGGCCGAGGCCCCCCGCTACGCGGGCGTGCCCAGCCGAGGCCACGGCCTCGCCCTCGATGGGCGCCTGCAACCGCGCCCGAGACCCGCGCCCGTTCGCCCGCTAGGGCTCCCGTGAGCCACTGACCTTGGGGCCCCACGCCCCCTGGAACGTTTTAATAAAAAAATTGATTTTAAAAATTAAATTAAATTAATAAAAATAAATAAATAAATAATAAAGATAATTAATTAACTTAATTAACCCTGTTAATATTAACTAATTAAGATTAATTAACCTAATAACTACTGTTAATTAGCTAACAGCCCCTGACAGGTGGGACCCACCTGTCAGGTTGACCAGGTCAACGGTCAATGTTGACTGCTGACGTCATGCTGATGCATTAATTAAATTTCGAATTAAATTAATTTATTAAATTCTAAAAATGATTGAAATCTTTAAAATTTAATATAAAATAAACCGTAGCTCGGATGGAGAAACTTTGTACATGAAAGTTGCTCAGAACGACGAGACGAATCCGGATACCCAGCCCGTTCGTCCGCCACACATCCCTAACATATCGAACTCGCAACTTTCCCCCTCCGTTTCATCTGTCCGAAAATGCGAAACATCGGGAATACTTTCCCGGATGTTCCCCCCTTCGTCGGTATCACCTCCTACCGCGTTAGGGCATACCTAGCACCGCGTTTGGCCTCCTTATGTTTTGTGATGCTTTGTTTGCTTCGTATTTACTGTTTCTCCCCCCTCTCCTTCTCCGGTAGACTACGAGACCGACGTTGCTGCTGCCCAGTTCGACTACGGAGTTGACGACCCCTCCTTCTTGCCAGAGCAACCAGGCAAGCCCCCCCCTTGATCACCAGATATCGCCTATTCTTCTCTATACTGCTTGCATTAGAGTAGTGTAGCATGTTACTGCTTTCCGTTAATCCTATCCTGATGCATAGCCTGTCATTGTTGCTACAGTTGTTACCCTTACCTGCTATCCTACTGCTTAGTATAGGATGCTAGTGTTCCATCAGTGGCCCTACACTCTTGTCCGTCTGCCATGCTATACTACTGGGCCGTGATCACTTCGGGAGGTGATCACGGGTATATACTATATACTTTATATACATGACACATGTGGTGACTAAAGTCGGGTCGGCTCGTTGAGTACCCGCAAGTGATTCTGATGAGGGGGCTGAAAGGACAGGTGGCTCCATCCCGGTAGAGGTGGGCCTGGGTTCCTGACGGCCCCCGACTGTTACTTTGTGGCGGAGCGACAGGGCAGGTTGAGACCACCTAGGAGAGAGGTGGGCCTGGCCCTGGTCGGCGTTCGCGGATACTTAACACGCTTAACGAGATCTTGGTATTTGATCTGAGTCTGGCCATTTGGTCTATACGCACTAACCAGCTACGCGGGAACAGTTATGGGCACTCGGACGTCGTGGTATCAGCCGAAGCTCTTCTTGACGTCAGCGACGGAGCGGCGCGCGCCGGATTGGACTGGAACGCCTGCTAGGCTAGGTCTGCTTCCGGCCGCCCTCGCAACGTGCAGGTGTGCAATGGGCGATGGGCCCAGACCCCTGCGCGCATAGGATTTAGACCGGCGTGCTGACCTCTCTGTTGAGCCTAGGTGGGGCTGCGACGTGTTGATCTTCCGAGGCCGGGCATGACCCAGGAAAGTGTGTCCGGCCAAATGGGATCGAGCGTGTTGGGTTATGTGGTGCACCCCTGCAGGGAAGTTTATCTATTCGAATAGCCGTGTCCCTCGGTAAAAGGACGACCCGGAGTTGTACCTTGACCTTATGACAACTAGAACTGGATACTTAATAAAACACACCCTTCCAAGTGCCAGATACAACCCGGTGATCGCTCTCTAACAGGGCGACGAGGAGGGGATCGCCGGGTAGGATTATGCTATGCGATGCTACTTGGTGAACTTACCATCTACTCTCTTCTACATGCTGCAAGATGGAGGTGGCCAGAAGCGTAGTCTTCGACAGGATTAGCTATCCCCCTCTTATTCTGGCATTCTGCAGTTCAGTCCACCGATATGGCCCTTTACACATATACCCATGCATATGTAGTGTAGCTCCTTGCTTGCGAGTACTTTGGATGAGTACTCACGGTTGCTTTTCTCCCTCTTTTCCCCTTTCTATACCTGGTTGTCGCAACCAGATGCTGGAGTCCAGGAGCTAGAGATCCCGAGGATGATTCTACATGGAGTTCGGCTTCGAGGAGTAGTTAGGAGGTCCCAGGCAGGAGGCCTTGCCTTTTCGATCGTTGCTACTTTTGTGCTAGCCTTCTTAAGGCAAACTTGTTTAACTTATGTCTGTACTCAGATATTGCTGCTTCCGCTGACTCGTCTATGATTGAGCACTTGTATTCGAGCCCTCGAGGCCCCTAGCTTGTATTATGATGCTTGTATGACTTATTTATGTTGTAGAGTTGTGTTGTGATATCTTTCCGTGAGTCTCTGATCTTGATCGTACACATTTGCGTGCATGATTAGTGTACAATCAAATCGGGGGCGTCACAAGTTGGTATCAGAGCCGACTGCCTGTAGGAATCCCCCTTTCCAACTCCTTAGCCGAAGTCGAGTCTAGCCAGTGAAAAACTTTTACTAACATGGCTGTGTGGCTTACGGGCCCACGTCGCCATTGGGTGGTATTAGGATCTTTTACTCCTTGTCTATACTCTGGTACTCTGATCTCTCTTCTATTCGGGTTAAGTGAATTTTGCTAAATATAACATTAGGATCTCGTTATCACTTTCACCCGGAGAGCCCCTTATTACTGATGATCATCTGCTGCACGTGAAGACCCTGAAGATACTCTCCGCTGATAACCCGAGAACTTGTGTTCATCACTTTTGCCATTCCCTTTCATCGATAAACTCCTATGGATAACCGCGTATACTCGCCATTCATGCAATGTTTCCCAGTTGATCTTGTTATTACAAGATACGCCGAAATTATCTCTGTTGTTCCGAGAATCCTTGAGCTTATTGCCTTGCTGTTCTTTGTCACCTGAATACCCCTACGGATAATTCTTGCACTTACCGAGTATCCGCTCATCCCCAGTTGATTCAAGTATATCACAAAAGTGTTCAGAATACCATTCGATCTTCCGAAAATCCTCAGGAGCCTATTGCTCTTGAAATTCTTGCTTACTAGCATTATGATTAATCCCATAAGTCTCGAAATCTTATTGGCACCCTTTGTCATTATCTTTTTGAGTCCATTGATTCAATATGTTGCGAATGCTCGCAACCCTCAATCAGATCCTAGAATTCATCCTTCCGGCTCAGACATCATTTTTAACATGAGCTGGATCTCGACCAATCAAATCGTCATCGTTTGTACCCCTAAGGCTATTCAGCTTATCCATCCCTAATCAGAGCATTGCTTCTGATCCCTTGTCTTGGAATTCATAATTCTTTTGCAAATGAGCTCTAAAGTAGTCAGTTGTTTCTATCATCTGATCTACTTACATGCTTTTTCTTCTGGTTGAGTACCGATGCTCACACCAGATCCCTTATGGACCATCAGAACCTTGTTGGATTTTATCCGACGACGTCCTTCATATTCAATAACTTTGTGAGTCTTTTCTCGGATACATAATGCCTTTGGTAAATTATATCCTATGCTTTGTCAACAATGCTCTCCTTTCGAGCTTGTGTTATTTACTCCTGAAGTTTGAGGTATATGTTTCTAAGATGCCCCGATGGATTGAACCTATACCTTCCCTAAAAACCGTATGAACCTGAAGGTTTTCACAAGCCATACCCTTCTGGTATTTTAGCAGATAATTTTCTACCATACAACTTCATCGAATGCGAGAAGTGAATGAAAGGTTATGCATTGGAGAAGTGGGAGTCGACCTTGGACTTTGTGTTCATGCCCATGGACACGATGTAGATCTTATCATTAAAAGCTTCTCTTAAATTAATTATTCCCTTGGTATAAGTTCATCTTATATCTGTGATCTGGCCTTTTGCAATCGTGGTTCCGACCACATTCTCCTTTAAATACCATTTCTCGTACAAGTTGAGCACTTGTCTTCTGCAGAGCAATACCCCAGTCCAACCTCTACTTTGATCTACCGTCGAGCATTACACTTTGGTATCTCAAGAATACCACGGAACTACATAACTTCTTATGAGTTCTTCGTCAACTATTATTCTCGCCAATTCCAATTTCCCTCGGGTTCTAAGTTATTAGTCACTCGAGAACACCGTTAAGTGAATCGATTCCGCACTCCAATTCAATAACTCTAAGTAATTTTCGTTGCTTATGATTTAATAACCCTTCAAGTCATTCCTAGCCCGATCGGCTATATCATTATCATGCAACTTTTTAACTGTGCTATCTGGTCCTTCTTTCCGAAGCACGATTTTTGACGATGAGCTAAGCTTATGCCGACTTTCCTCGTCATATCATTTCGCCTTGAACAACAAGCTTGATTCCGAGTTTGCGTCGTACCCAGGGTTCCAATAACCTTTCGCTTCATCATTCCTTTGACTTGATGTCATCGCCGAGCGATTGCATCTTCATGGAATCTCTCGACAAATGTGTCGTGATCATCATGAGCATTCTGAGTCCTTCCAGAATATCAATTGAATTCATGATGAGAAAGACCATCCTTTCCCTTGATGATTTGTGTTATCATCGGCCACTTTACTGCCTTCCCTCCAACACAAACTTGTTCGTGTTTTGTGTTATACCTTGAGATCCTTGCTATCCAGCATTTGTTCCTCTTTACTTTGGAGTATTACCAAATTTTATATCAAGAATGTTGTGAGAATTTCACCACCTCTTTAGAATTCTTGATATAGTAATACATCTTGCCGTCTACATTCAGTTCTTGGTCCCCATGTTGATTTTAACCGAAGTACCCACAAATGAACTGTGATGTGTAAAATTCAAAACTTCCAGCAACCCTATTGCTTGTAAGTTAATGAACGATAGTTCATTCCTTGTGTATTGGTTATCGAATCACCATTCTAACCTTGATCATGCTACCTAAGCCCATATTCGGGTGCACCTTTCAACCAATGTTTAATTGTGTATGTTTTCCTCGAGCATATATCATTAAGTCATTCGATCTAGCTAATGTTATCTCCTTGTTCACATAGTTGTGGAAATCCATCTTTTGGAAATCTCAATGGATTGTCGCTGAGTCAATCAGCCACCTCCTCAGCTCTCCTTGATTTAATGATGAACCCTTGTTCGGAACTCGCTTCCATAGTTCATCTCCCGAGAATCTTCGATGTCGTTTCGACAATTTGTGTTGCACCTTTCTTCTCAGGCATCCTGAGTCTGAGATATCCTGACACCAATCAGATCTGAATCTCGGTCAAATATGATGGTTGGAACATATTTCCAAGAGTTATAACATTGGTCTATTTATGAACCGATAAGGTGATGTCATGCCTAACCCACCTATCGGAGGACCTATTGTTATAAGTTTTCCCTTTTTAGCAAGGTTAGCTATTCTTCCATGAGGAAATTGTAAGACTTAGTCTATAAGTTGTTCCTGATGGATCCTTTGTGTATCCATAGCCTGATCTTACCTAATGACCATGTCAATGCTATCTCGAAGCATGTCTGTGTTACTCCGATCTTCAATAAAAATATTTGAAGCACAATGCTAAATTTTCGTTATCAATTATTCAAACACCGTTCTTTGGGTAATGTCATGAACTTCCTCTTCCCTAACCTAAATGGTTCTCTTCTAACCATTGTCCTTGGGAAGGATATACCCCCTGAAATATGTGTTTAAACACATTTTCCTTTCCATTGTTCTGTTTAATCTGATAATCATATTTTCCTTTCCATTGGTTGGCTTAACGTTTCTGGTGATCATTATGATCTAAGCAGTATTAATTCCCTGCTTGTGCAAACACCTCGGTGTACAACTCTGTCAGTAAGACCCTGTTACTATTGTTGGTGCATTCCGGTAACCACCGATGGACGAGAACTTTGCCTATTGGTTCGCCTCGTTTCAACGAGCAGGAAAATGGTTCTCTTCGTCCCTCGCCCTTGGTATCGACGATGTTGCTGACATATAACTGACAGGCTACCCTCTGACATGCCTTGCTATCATGATCGTGCAAGATGTCACCGCCCTTCCTACTTTAACCACATGGTGGGCCCATAACCCACAGTTCCACAGGATCAAAACTTTACTCTCCTGTGCACCCCCTGTTCCCAAATTTATTCATCGCGCGTGGCCTCGTATGTAATTCACGGACCACCGTCCTACTGATCTATTCTGGTATCAGACGCAATACTTACTCTCGCTACTTGAACCCCCTTTCACACTTTGTTTCAGGCAACGAACAGTTCACCCGCTCGAAACTTCTCATGGTACCTACTTACCTTGCTCTCGATATTGTCTTAAGTTTCCATTCAAGAGTTACTTTCTGCCACCATCCCCGATGTTATCAACCAGATAGTCAACCTTTCTGAGGTCCGTTTTTCCGAAGTTACCCCTTGTCCTTCATATGTACAATGAAAATCCCGAAGAAAGGATGACGACTTGATCATGGTGACTTGAAGCAGAGTAATGAAGACATCAACGAAAGGGATCAACCTCTTCGAAAGGGGCAGCCAAGACCGACGAGACTCGTTAGGTTTTCGCTACCAGCACTTTTTCCCCCTTACTCCACCGCTTAAATCTCGGGACGAGATTTCTTGTAGTGGAGGAGATTTGTAACGCCCGGATAATCATGCTACAGTAATCCCACGCTAATCATGCCACGTCACTTTGGTTACTGTTGCTAACCTCGCAATGATTCGAAAACGTTTCAAAATTTAAATTCAAAATAAGTCAAACAATTAAAGTTTTCAGAAGTGGAAACAAAAATGCTCGGGTGGTGCCAAATATTACAAAAATAATTATAGTAAAGAAAACACAAATTTATAAAATTCTTAAGTGCTGTAAAATTAAATAAAAAAGAAAAGGAA
Organism: Triticum aestivum; assembly: GCF_018294505.1. Lineage (NCBI taxonomy): Eukaryota > Viridiplantae > Streptophyta > Magnoliopsida > Poales > Poaceae > Triticum > Triticum aestivum. Next base: position 588,409,894 of record NC_057799.1, on the reverse strand, counting down.
AATAAACAAAAGAAATAAAAAAAGAAAACAAGCAAATAAAATAAAAAAATAAAAAAGGGAACCCCCCCCGCTGGGCCCTTTGGCCCAGCTGGCCATCCACGCGGGCCCCTAGCCGCCCGAATGGGCTGGCCCACCCCGCGCCCCCACTCCCCTTATCCACTCCACCGACACCCCGTCGCCCCCCCACGTTCCCCACTCCTCTCCTCTCCTCCCCGCTGGATCTGGATCGGGAGGAGGCCGATGTTGGGGATCGTAGCAGAATTTTAAAATTTCCTACGCATCACCAAGATCCATCTATGGAGTATACTAGCAACGAGGGGAAAGGAGTGCATCTACATACCCTTGTAGATCGCGAGCGGAAGCGTTCAAGAGAACGGGGTTGATGGAGTCGTACTCGTCGTGATCCAAATCACCGATGACCGAGTGCCGAACGGACGGCACCTCCGCGTTCAACACACGTACGGAGCAGCGACGTCTCCCCCTTCTTGATCCAGCAAGGGGGAAGGAGAGGTTGATGGAGATCCAGCAGCACGACGGCGTGGTGGTGGAAGTAGCGGGGATCTCGGCAGGGCTTCGCCAAGCTTCTGCGAGAGGGAGAGGTGTTGCAGGGGGAGAGGGAGGCGCCAGGGCTGTGGTACTGCTGCCCTCCCTCCCCCCACTATATATAGGCCCCTAGGAGGGGGGGCGCCGGCCCTGGATCCCATCTACAAGGGGGGGGGGGCGGCCAGGGGGGAAACTTGCCCCCCAAGGCAAGTGGGGCGCCCCCCACCCCTAGGGTTTCCAACCCTAGGCGCAGGGGAAGGCCCATGGGGGGGAGCCCCAGCCCACTAAGGGCTGGTTCCCCTCCCACTTCAGCCCATGGGGCCCTCCGGGACAGGTGGCCCCACCCGGTGGACCCCCGGGACCCTTCCGGTGGTCCCGGTACAATACCGATAACCCCCGAAACTTTCCCGGTGGCCGAAACTTGACTTCCTATATATAATTCTTCACCTCCGGACCATTCTGGAACTCCTCGTGATGTCCGGGATCTCATCCGGGACTCCGAACAACTTTGGGTTTCCGCATACTAATATCTCTACAACCCTAGCGTCACCGAACCTTAAGTGTGTAGACCCTACGGGTTCGGGAGACATGCAGACATGACCGAGACGCCTCTCCGGTCAATAACCAACAACGGGATCTGGATACCCATGTTGGCTCCCACATGTTCCACGATGATCTCATCGGATGAACCACGATGTCGAGGATTCAATCAATCCCATATACAATTCCCTTTGTCAATCGGTACGTTACTTGCCCGAGATTCGATCGTCGGTATCCCAATACCTTGTTCAATCTCGTTACCGGCAAGTCACTTTACTCGTACCGTAATCCATGATCCCGTGGCTAACTCCTTAGTCACATTGAGCTCATTATGATGATGCATTACCGAGTGGGCCCAGAGATACCTCTCCGTCATACGGAGTGACAAATCCCAGTCTCGATCCGTGCCAACCCAACAGACACTTTTGGAGATACCCGTAGAGCACCTTTATAGTCACCCAGTTACGTTGTGACGTTTGGCACACCCAAAGCACTCCTACGGCATCCGGGAGTTGCACGATCTCATGGTCTAAGGAAAAGATACTTGACATTGGAAAATCTCTAGCAAACAAACTACACGATCTTTTGTGCTACGCTTAGGATTGGGTCTCGTCCATCACATCATTCTCCTAATGATGTGATCCCGTTATCAATGACATCCAATGTCCATAGTCAGGAAACCATGACTATCTGTTGATCAACGAGCTAGTCAACTAGAGGCTTACTAGGGACACGTTGTGGTCTATGTATTCACACATGTATTACGATTTCCGGATAACACAATTATAGCATGAACAATAGACAATTATCATGAACAAAGAAATATAATAATAACCATTTATTATTGCCTCTAGGGCATATTTCCAACAGTCTCCCACTTGCACTAGAGTCAATAATTTAGTTACATTGTGATGAATCGAACACCCATAGCGTTCTGGTGTTGATCATGTTTTGCTCTAGGGAGAGGTTTAGTCAACGGATCTGCTACATTCAGGTCCGTATGTACTTTACAAATATCTATGTCTCCATTTTGAACACTTTCACGAATGGAGTTGAAGCGACGCTTGATATGCCTGGTCTTCCTGTGAAACCTGGGCTCCTTCGCAAGGGCAATAGCTCCAGTGTTGTCACAGAAGAGAGTCATCGGGCCCGACGCATTGGGAATCACCCCTAGGTCGGTAATGAACTCCTTCATCCAGATTGCTTCTTGCGCTGCCTCTGAAGCTGCCATGTACTCCGCTTCACATGTAGATCCTGCCACGACGCTTTGCTTGCAACTGCACCAGCTAACTGCCCCTCCATTCAAAATATACACGTATCCGGTTTGAGACTTCGAGTCATCCAGATCTGTGTCGAAGCTAGCATCGACGTAACCCTTTACGACGAGCTCTTCTTCACCTCCATAAACGAGAAACATATCCTTAGTCCTCTTCAGGTACTTCAAGATATTCTTGACCGCTGTCCAGTGTTCCATGCCGGGATTACTTTGGTACCTTCCTACCAAACTTACGGCAAGGTTTACATCAGGTCTGGTACACAGCATGGCATACATAATAGACCCTATGGCCGAGGCATAGGGGATGACACTCATCTTTTCTCTATCTTCTGCCGTGGTCGGGCATTGAGCCGTGCTCAATTGCACACCTTGCAATACAGGCAAGAACCCCTTCTTGGACTGATCCATATTGAACTTCTTCAATATCTTGTCAAGGTACGTACTCTGTGAAAGACCAATGAGGCGTCTTGATCTATCTCTATAGATCTTGATGCCTATTATATAAGCAGCTTCTCCAAGGTCCTTCATTGAAAAACAGTTATTAAAATAGGCCTTTATACTTTCCAAGAATTCTATATCATTTCCCATCAATAGTATGTCATCCACATATAATAAGAGAAATGCTACAGAGCTCCCACTCACTTTCTTGTAAACACAGGCTTCTCCATAAGTCTGTGTAAACCCAAACGCTTTGATCATCTCATCAAATCGAATGTTCCAACTCCGAGATGCTTGCACCAGCCCATAGATGGAGCGCTGGAGCTTGCATACCTTGTTAGTATTCTTAGGATCGACAAAACCTTCTGGGTGCATCATATACAATTCTTCCTTAAGAAAGCCGTTAAGGAATGCCGTTTTGACGTCCATTTGCCATATCTCATAATCATAGAATGCGGCAATTGCTAACATGATTCGGACGGACTTCAGCTTCGCTACGGGTGAGAAAGTCTCATCGTAGTCAACCCCTTGAACTTGTCGATAACCCTTAGCGACAAGTCGAGCCTTATAGATGGTCACATTACCATCCGCGTCTGTCTTCTTCTTAAAGATCCATTTATTTTCTATGGCTCGCCGATCATCGGGCAAGTCAGTCAAAGTCCATACTTTGTTTTCATACATGGATCCTATCTCGGATTTCATGGCTTCTAGCCATTTGTCGGAATCCGGGCCCGCCATCGCTTCTTCATAGTTCAAAGGTTCACCGTTGTCTAACAACATGATTTCCAGGATAGGGTTGCCATACCACTCTGGTGCGGAACGTGTCCTTGTGGACCTACGAAGTTCAGCATTAACTTGATTCGAAGCTTCATGATCATCATCATTAACTTCCTCCCCAGTCGGTGTAGGCACCACAGGAACATCTTCCCGCGCTGCGCTACATTCCGGTTCGGAAGGGGTGACTATCACCTCATCAAGTTCTACTTTCCTCCCACTTAATTCTTTCGAGAGAAACTCTTTCTCCAGAAAGGACCCATTCTTGGCAACAAAGATCTTGCCTTCGGATTTGAGGTAGAAGGTATACCCAATGGTTTCCTTAGGGTATCCTATGAAGACGCATTTTCCCGACTTGGGTTTGAGCTTTTCAGGTTGAAGTTTCTTGACATAAGCATCGCATCCCCAAACTTTTAGAAACGACAGCTTAGGTTTCTTCCCAAACCATAATTCATACGGTGTCGTCTCAACGGATTTCGACGGAGCCCTATTTAATGTGAATGCGGCAGTCTCTAAAGCATAGCCCCAAAATGAGAGCGGTAGATCGGTAAGAGACATCATAGATCGCACCATATCCAATAGAGTGCGATTACGACGTTCGGACACACCGTTTCGCTGAGGTGTTCCAGGCGGCGTGAGTTGTGAAACGATTCCACATTTCTTTAAGTGCGTACCAAATTCGTGACTTAAATATTCTCCACCACGATCTGATCGTAAGAATTTTTTTTCCTGTCACGTTGATTCTCAACCTCACTCTGAAATTCCTTGAACTTTTCAAAGGTTTCAGACTTGTGTTTCATTAGGTAGACATACCCATATCTACTTAAGTCATCAGTGAGAGTGAGAACATAACGATATCCTCCGTGAGCCTCAACACTCATTGGACCGCACACATCGGTATGTATGATTTCGAATAAGTTGGTGGCTCGCTCCATTGTTTCGGAGAACGGAGCCTTGGTCATCTTACCCATGAGGCATGGTTCGCACGTGTCAAATGATTCATAATCAAGAGACTCCAAAAGTCCATCTGCATGGAGCTTCTTCATGCGCTTGACACCAATGTGACCAAGGCGGCAGTGCCACAAGTATGTGGGACTATCGTTATCAACTTTACATCTTTTGGTATTCACACTATGAATATGTGTAACATCACGTTCGAGATTCATCAAGAATAAACCATTGACCAGCGGGGCATGACCATAAAACATATATCTCATATAAATAGAACAACCATTATTCTCGGATTTAAATGAGTAGCCATCTCGAATTAAACGAGATCCAGATACAATGTTCATGCTCAAAGCTGGCACTAAGTAACAATTATTGAGGTTTAACACTAATCCCGTAGGTAAATGCAGAGGTAGCGTGCCGACGGCGATCACATCAACCTTGGAACCATTCCCGACGCGCATCATCACCTCGTCCTTCGCCAGTCTCCGCTTATTCCGCAGCTCCTGTTTTGAGTTACAAATATGAGCAACCGCACCGGTATCAAATACCCAGGAGCTACTACGAGTACTGGTAAGGTACACATTAATTACATGTATATCACATATACCTTTGGTGTTGCCGGCCTTCTTGTCCGCTAAGTATTTGGGGCAGTTCCGCTTCCATTGACCACTTCCCTTGCAATAAAAGCACTCAGTCTCAGGCTTGGGTCCATTCTTTGACTTCTTCCCGGCAACTGGCTTACCGGGCGCGGCAATTCCCTTGCCGTCCTTCTTGAAGTTCTTCTTGCCCTTGCCTTTCTTGAACTTAGTGGTTTTATTCACCATCAACACTTGATGTTCCTTTTTGATCTCCACCTCCGCTGATTCAGCATTGAATATACCTCAGGAATGGTCTTTTCCATCCCTTGCATATTGAAGTTCATCACAAAGCTCTTGTAACTCGGTGGAAGCGACTGAAGGATTCTGTCAATGACCGCGTCATCCGGGAGATTAACTCCCAGCTGAGACAAGCGGTTGTGTAACCCAGACATTCTGAGTATGTGCTCACTAACAGAACTATTTTCCTCCATTTTACAGCTAAAGAACTTGTCGGAGACTTCATATCTCTCGACCCGGGCATGAGCTTGGAAAACCATTTTCAGCTCTTCGAACATCTCATATGCTCCATGTTTCTCAAAACGCTTTTGCAGACCCGGTTCTAAGCTGTAAAGCATGTCGCACTGAACGAGGGAGTAATCATCAGCACGTGATTGCCAAGTGTTCATAACGTCTTGGTTCTCTGGGATTGGTGCTTCACCTAGCGGTGCTTCTAGGACATAATCTTTCTTGGCAGCTATGAGGATGATCCTCAGATTCCGGACCCAGTCCGTATAGTTGCTGCCATCATCTTTCAGCTTGGTTTTCTCTAGGAACGCGTTGAAGTTGAGGACAACGTGGGCCATTTGATCTACAAGACATATTGTAAAGATTTTAGACTAAGTTCATGATAATTAAGTTCATTTAATCAAATTATTCAATGAACTCCCACTCAGATAGACATCCCTCTAGTCATCTAAGTGAAACATGATCCGAGTAAACTAGGCCGTGTCCGATCATTACGTGAGACGGACTAGTCAAGATCGGTGAACATCTCCATGTTGATCGTATCTTCTATACGACTCATGCTCGACCTTTCGGTCCTCCGTGTTCCGAGGCCATGTCTGTACATGCTAGGCTCGTCAAGTCAACCTAAGTGTATTGCGTGTGTTCCGAGGCCATGTCTGTACATGCTAGGCTCGTCAACACCCGTTGTATGCGAACATTAGAATCTATTACACCCGATCATCACGTGGTGCTTCGAAACAACGAACCTTCGCAACGGTGCACAGTTAGGGGGAACACTTTCTTGAAATTATTATAAGGGATCATCTTACTTACTACCGTCGTTCTAAGCAAATAAGATGCAAAACATGATAAACATCACATGCAATCAAATAGTGACATGATATGGCCAATATCATTTTGCTCCTTTGATCTCCATCTTCGGGGCGCCATGATCATCTTCGTCACCGGCATGACACCATTATCTCCATCATTGTGTCTTCATGAAGTTGTCACGCCAACGATTACTTCTACTTCTATGGCTAACGAGTTTCACAATAAAGTAAAGTAATTTACATGGCGTTATTCAATGACACGCAGGTCATACAAAAAATAAAGACAACTCCTATGGCTCCTACCGGTTGTCATACTCATCGACATGCAAGTCGTGATTCCTATTACAAGAATATGATCAATCTCATACATCACATATATCATTCATCACATCTTCTGGCCATATCACATCACAAGGCACATGCTGCAAAAACAAGTTAGACGTCCTCTAATTGTTGTTGCAAGTTTTTACGTGGCTTGTATAGGTTTCTAGCAAGAACGTTTCTTACCTACGTAAAACCACAACGTGATATGCCAATTTCTATTTACCCTTCATAAGGACCCTTTTCATCGAATCCGTTCCGACTAAAGTGGGAGAGACAGACACCCGCTAGCCACCTTATGCAACTAGTGCATGTCAGTCGGTGGAACCTGTCTCACGTAAGCGTACGTGTAAGGTCGGTCCGGGCCGCTTCATCCCACAATACCGCCGAAACAAGATAAGACTAGTAGTGGCAAGAAAAATTGACAACATCTACGCCCACAACTGCTTTGTGTTCTACTCGTGCATAGTAACTACGCATAAACCTGGCTCTGATACCACTGTTGGGGATCGTAGCAGAATTTTAAAATTTCCTACGCATCACCAAGATCCATCTATGGAGTATACTAGCAACAAGGGGAAAGGAGTGCATCTACATACCCTTGTAGATCGCGAGCGGAAGCGTTCAAGAGAACGGGGTTGATGGAGTCGTACTCGTCGTGATCCAAATAACCGATGACCGAGTGCCGAACGGACGGCACCTCCGCGTTCAACACACATACGGAGCAGCGACGTCTCCCCCTTCTTGATCTAGCAAGGGGGAAGGAGAGGTTGATGGAGATCCAGCAGCACGACGGCGTGGTGGTGGAAGTAGCGGGGATCTCGGCAGGGCTTCGCCAAGCTTCTGCGAGAGGGAGAGGTGTTGCAGGGGGAGAGGGAGGCGCCAGGGGCTGTGGTACTGCTGCCCTCCCTCCCCCCACTATATATAGGCCCCTGGGAGGGGGGGCGCCGGCCCTGGATCCCATCTACAAGGCGGGGGGGGGGGGGGGCAGGGGGGAAACTTGCCCCCCAAGGCAAGTGGGGCGCCCCCCACCCCTAGGGTTTCCAACCCTAGGCGCAGGGGAAGGCCCATGGGGGGGCGTCCCAGCCCACTAAGGGCTGGTTCCCCTCCCACTTCAGCCCATGGGGCCCTCCGGGACAGGTGGCCCCACCCGGTGGACCCCCGGGACCCTTCCGGTGGTCCCGGTACAATACCGATAACCCCCGAAAATTTCCCGGTGGCCGAAACTTGACTTCCTATATATAATTCTTCACCTCCGGACCATTCTGGAACTCCTCGTGACGTCCGGGATCTCATCCGGGACTCCGAACAACTTTGGGTTTCCGCATACTAATATCTCTACAACCCTAGCGTCACCGAACCTTAAGTGTGTAGAACCTACGGGTTCGGGAGACATGCAGACATGACCGAGACGCCTCTCCGGTCAATAACCAACAGCGGGATCTGGATACCCATGTTGGCTCCCACATGTTCCACGATGATCTCATCGGATGAACCACGATGTCGAGGATTCAATCAATCCCATATACAATTCCCTTTGTCAATCGGTACGTTACTTGCCCGAGATTCGATCGTCGGTATCCCAATACCTTGTTCAATCTCGTTACCGTAATCCATGATCCCGTGGCTAACTCCTTAGTCACATTGAGATCATTATGATGATGCATTACCGAGTGGGCCCAGAGATACCTCTCCGTCATACGGAGTGACAAATCCCAGTCTCGATCCGTGCCAACCCAACAGACACTTTCGGAGATACCCGTAGAGCACCTTTATAGTCACCCAGTTACGTTGTGACGTTTGGCACACCCAAAGCACTCCTACGGCATCCGGGAGTTGCACGATCTCATGGTCTAAGGAAAAGATACTTGACATTGGAAAATCTCTAGCAAACGAACTACACGATCTTTTGTGCTACGCTTAGGATTGGGTCTCGTCCATCACATCATTCTCCTAATGATGTGATCCCGTTATCAATGACATCCAATGTCCATAGTCAGGAAACCATGACTATCTGTTGATCAACGAGCTAGTCAACTAGAGGCTTACTAGGGACACGTTGTGGTCTATGTATTCACACATGTATTATGATTTCCGGATAACACAATTATAGCATGAACAATAGACAATTATCATGAACAAAGAAATATAATAATAACCATTTATTATTGCCTCTAGGGCATATTTCCAACAGCCGATCCCCTCGCCCCTCCACCATCGACGCCGCCTGGCCCACGCCCGATCCCTTGCCGCGCCGGAGCCCCACCTCGCCCGCGCGACCGCGCCCGAGGAACCGTCGCCTGCCGCCGACCCCCAACGCCCGAGGACGACCCTGCCGTCGCTTCTCGCCGCCACCCGGAGCTCCTCCGCCTCGACTCCGTCGACGCACGCGTCCCCGTCCTCCTCCCCGACGGCCTCCCTCGAGCCTCGTCGCCCCCTGGTCTCTACTCGACCGTGAGGACCCCAACCCCTCTCTTCTCCCCTCTGCTCCCTACCCCCTGGCCACCGCGCTGCCCAGGCCCGCGGCCGCCGTCCGGCTTCCGCGCCCGCGGTCACCCTGACGCCGCGCGCCCGTTGGCCGTCCAGCACGCACATGCATCGCCCCGTCGCCGGCCCCTTCCACTGGCCACTCCCGATGCCAACGCCCGCTCCTGCCTCGCGCACGCCGCCCTACGCGTCCCGGACGCGCCCGGCTCACGCCACGCACCTGCCCCGTTGGCGTGCTCGACGGCCCCCGTGCCTCTCTCGTTGCTGCCTCGCGCCCTCGCTTCCTCTGCACCCGCGCCCTGCTCGCTCCTCGAGCTACTGATGTGCCGCACGCGTGCTGCCTGTTGCTGCGGCCGCCGCCGCCCCGCACCGTGGCCTCGCGCTCACCACCCCGCTCCCGGCGACCGCCCTGCTCCATCGCCGGCCCTGGCCGAGGCCCCCCTGCTACGCGGGCGTGCCCAGCCGAGGCCACGGTCTCGCCCTCGATGGGCGCCTACAACCGCGCCCGAGACCCGCGCCCGTTCGCCCGCTAGGGCTCCCATGAGCCACTGACCTTGGGGCCCCACGCCCCCTGGAACGTTTTAATAAAAAAATTGATTTTAAAAAATAAAATAAATTAATAAAAATAAATAAATAAATAATAAATATAATTAATTAAGAAATTTATTAACTTAATTAACCCTGTTAATATTAACTAATTAAGATTAATTAACCTAATAACTAATTAACCTAATTAACTACTGTTAATTAGCTAACAGCCCCTGACAGGTGGGACCCACTTGTCAGGTTGACCAGGTCAACGGTCAACGTTGACTGCTGACGTCATGCTGATGCATTAATTAAATTTCGAATTAAATTAATTTATTAAATTCTAAAAATGATTTAAATCTTTAAAATTTAATATAAAATAAACCGTAGCTCGGATGGAGAAACTTTGTACATGAAAGTTGCTCAGAACGACGAGAATCCGGATACGCAGCCCGTTCGTCCGCCACACATCCCTAACATATCGAACTCGCAACTTTCCCCCTCCGTTTCATCTGTCCGAAAATGCGAAACATCGGGAATACTTTCCCGGATGTTCCCCCCTTCGTCGGTATCACCTCCTACCGCGTTAGGGCATACCTAGCACCGCGTTTGGCCTCCTTATGTTTTGTGATGCTTTGTTTGCTTCGTATTTACTGTTTCTCCCCCCTCTCCTTCTCCGGTAGACTACGAGACCGACGCTGCTGCTGCCCAGTTCGACTACGGAGTTGACGACCCCTCCTTCTTGCCAGAGCAACCAGGCAAGCCCCCCCCCTTGATCACCAGATATCGCCTTTTCTTCTCTATACTGCTTGCATTAGAGTAGTGTAGCATGTTACGGATCTTGGTATTTGATCTGAGTCTGTCCATTTGGTCTATACGCACTAACCAGCTACGCGGGAACATTTATGGGCACTCGACGTCGTGGTATCAGCCGAAGCTCTTCTTGACATCAGCGACGGAGCGGCGCGCGCCGGATTGGACTGGAACGCCTGCTAGGCTAGGTCTGCTTCCGGCCGCCCTCGCAACGTGCAGGTGTGCAATGGGCGATGGGCCCAGACCCCTGCGCGCATAGGATTTAGACCGGCGTGCTGACCTCTCTATTGAGCCTAGGTGGGGCTGCGACGTGTTGATCTTACGAGGCCGGGCATGACCCAGGAAAGTGTGTCCGGCCAAATGGGATCGAGCGTGTTGGGTTATGTGGTGCACCCCTGCAGGGAAGTTTATCTATTCGAATAGCCGTGTCCCTCGGTAAAAGGACGACCCGGAGTTGTACCTTGACCTTATGACAACTAGAACTGGATACTTAATAAGACACACCCTTCCAAGTGCCAGATACAACCCGGTGATCGCTCTCTAACAGGGCGACGAGGAGGGGATCGCCGGGTAGGATTATGCTATGCGATGCTACTTGGTGAACTTACCATTTACTCTCTTCTACATGCTGCAAGATGGAGGTGGCCAGAAGCGTAGTCTTCGACAAGACTAGCTATCCCCCCCTTATTCTGGCATTCTGTAGTTCAGTCCATCGATATGGTCCTTTACACATATACCCATGCATATGTAGTGTAGCTCCTTGCTTGCGAGTACTTTGGATGAGTACTCACGGTTGCTTTTCTCCCTCTTTTCCCCTTTCTATACCTGGTTGTCGCAACCAGATGCTGGAGTCCAGGAGCTAGAGATCCCGAGGATGATTCTACATGGAGTTCGGCTTCGAGGAGTAGTTAGGAGGTCCCAGGCAGGAGGCCTTGCCTTTTCGATCGTTGCTACTTTTGTGCTAGCCTTCTTAAGGCAAACTTGTTTAACTTATGTCTGTACTCAGATATTGCTGCTTCCGCTGACTCGTCTATGATCGAGCACTTGTATTCGAGCACTTGAGGCCCCTGGCTTGTATTATGATGCTTGTATGACTTATTTATGTTGTAGAGTTGTGTTGTGATATCTTCCCGTGAGTCTCTGATCTTGATCGTACACATTTGCGTGCATGATTAGTGTACGGTCAAATCAGGGGCGTCACATAAGAGTTCTACATCGTCGAAGGGCAAGAGTTCTGCATCGACGGAGGATGACGATGATGCCTTCATGTAGTTTTTAAGCTATATTCCAGTTCTACCGTTTAATTCAGATATACTTGCATTATTAGTTTGTACTCTCTTATTGTAGGGCATTATGTTCTATCTTAATTTCATTTTGTAGTTCTTGCATGATGTTCGGTATTAGTGGAGGGAAAGAAAATGCCACTACTTTATTCTAAAACTATATATTTTTTCCATTACGACACGGTACAGCTGAAAATAAGATACATCGTACGATTGAAATACAGCTACATTTAACTACTGAAATAAAGCTACATTAAACTGCAGAAATAAAGATACAAATGATTGCGAAATTTAAAAATACTACCACAGGAATCTACTGAGTCCAGCGTGGATATTTTCCTTTTCCATCGCCAGCTTCTTCTGCTGCCTTGGCCTCACGAGCCCTTTCTTTCTTTCTCTGCCTCTCTGCCTCACGAGCCTCCTTTCGCTGTCGTTCCTGCTCCTCCATGCGACGAGCCTCTTCCCTGTTTTTCTTTCCTAAATCCTGAAAAAAACGGTGTTGCTCCGCATAGTATTCTTTTAACTCTCTCTCTTGCTCTGCTTTCTCCTCAGCTTCCGCCTTCTCGCGTCGCTCTTCGGCATAGAAACTATTCCACGCACGGCGACTTCTTTCACGAATCTCAGTCACTGCCCAAGCCGGCATCTCCGTGTCAATCCAATGATAGTACATGCACAGAGGCGGAGGAGACTACAACAAGAAACAAGAATGTTATTAAAGAATCAATCAAAATACCAACAATATCTATTCGTGATGGTTAAAGCATACCGGAGGCTTGTCGTACTCTGAAATAGCTACGGTTGGATCTTCCTCATAATTGGCGCACATGAAAAACTTCATGCCCAACCAATCTGAAAAATCCGTCACCTCCTTCACCTTGCAAAGATCGCCACACCAACACCGCAGGACTGCCATCCCCGGAGGCAAACTTGCATTCTTCATTTTCCTCGGCCTAATGCTTTGATCCGAGCAAGGCAAACTCATACCGGCTAGAAAAATGTGTTACACACTTTGCGCAGTGGCAATTTCGAGGATGGCTGGACGAAGATGACGAGAGCCTCGGTGTCTCCTTTATAGGCTCAGACGACAAATGATGGCCAGAAAATAAACGCGAACATACGAAATTTTACGATCCCTGTAGTGTCGGCACAACAGGTTCCCGCAGCCTAGGATTCCTTCCGCAGTGCCGTCGCACCCACTCAGGCAGAACAAGCAAAAGCAGGAGTGATTCCCGGATAGAAGAAAAGCAGGAGTGATTCCCGAGAAAAGCAGCAGCACATCAGCGTCCATTTCCCGTCGTTGGAATTAGCGTCGTCAGGTCGCTGTCATGGGAATCAGCACCATCAGTGGTCAGGGGCTGTCGGCCAGCCAGCGCGCCAGGAGAGGCCGCCTCCGGCAGTGGCAGCGAGGCCCACCGGCGGGGCCCGCGGCCTGCATGGCCTGTCGGCCAGCCAGCGACCACGCCCAGGAGAGGCCGCCTCCGCCCGTGGCGGCAGGGCCCACCTGTCCCGCCCCGTTCCGTCGCGGCGCGGTGAGTAGTTGGGATTCCCGTTCGGCTGGGTGGCCGCCTCCTACGGTGGCGGCAGGGCCCGCCGCCTCCTGGCGTGGCGGCAGGTGCCACGTGTCGCTTGCCGCACCTGCCGCCACGGCCCAGGGGGTCTTTTTTGTCAAATTTATCCACAGGTAGTCCTTTTTGACAATTCTGTTGGCCAGGGGGTCCTTTTGGACAAAACATCTTACTTATGTGGAGGAGATAGACATGAAAAATGAGGGGAGTGGGCTCTCATGTAAGATCCAATCTGTACACGTGATCCTATGGAAATGTAATACATATGAGGAAAGAGATAGAGAGAAGGTTGCCAAAAGTACTAATATAAGAGCCAACCGTACTACTCCCTCCATTCCAATGAATAAGGCGCGCGCGCACACACACACTTTTAAAAATCCAACTTTTACTGTTAATTACATCAATAATATGGATTTTGGTGACTTCAAAATTGTACCATCGGAAACTTCTTTTCAATACGAATTAAATGGTATATTTTGTATTACATATAACCCACATTTGGTTGGTCCAATTTATGGTCAAAGTTGACTTTGAGATGTGTGCATGCCTTATTCACTGGAATGGAGAGAGTATGTGAGTAACTATGAATGATGTCTCTAGATGATATGACAACTCCATATAGCAATTAGTTGGCTATACTATTATCCATGGTCTAAAGCGAGATGAAACACTTATAATCAATCAATTACTGACAAACATGTAACAAGCCATGTAGCAGTCAGGACACCAAGACAAGGCCTTCAATAGGGCCGCACCACTCGTAGGAATACATTATACACATCCGATGGTCAAGGCCATAATGCGTGTTTTTATACTAGAGTTAACCTTTTATTTTGAAGCTTAATCGCATTATTGCAGTAGGCAATAGGTCAAACCAATTATGTGTTATAATTTGGTAAATAGAAAAAATGAGGGGAGGGGGGATTTCATTTTTAGGCTCCTCTCTCCCTTACCCGTAACCCTCACTAAGCCTTCGGTCTCCGTTGCCACCTTTGAGCATAACCTACATGATTGCATTGTTTTGAGTGGCGAGCTGCAAAGTATCCCGCTAATATGACGATCCTTTAAATAAGAGCATGTATATTTGAAAATGAGACGTACAACTTTTCCTCTTTTGTAAATCTTGCCAAAATAACCCATCCAAATAATTTATAGTCTTAGAAAATCCTTCATGGAATATTTTGTACTTAGAAAAATAATACCATTACTGTAAAGCCAAACCAAAAAACACTAGCTCCCATCCTCCCATGAGGACATGCCCCCGTGAACCCTCCTAGACTAGACAACGAAATTCAAAATATTATGTGTACTATTTGAAAGAAAAACCCATGAAGTTGTATAATATATAATGCTCTATGAAGCAAAACATTCCAAGTGATAACAAACAAATAAGTAACTTCTTTAGGAATACCAATTACAACGTAGGTGCACACACGCATATGCTCACACATCATGTACTGAAGCCAAGTCGAAATTGCGGAGCTTCAAGATTGATGAAATCACCATTGATGCCTCACTATTGACTAGAACGTCGTTTCCAACTAAAAGGATAGTTCGCATCGGTAAGACACCAAAGCATCAAACCAGGGGTCTGATTCCTTGTGTGTCGAATGCACAAACACTTTAAAAACACATACATAAACATATATGAATATAAATCGTCCTGGTTAGTGTGACATCACCCTTACCATGGGAGAAAGATGTCATCATCTGACCTCGTGCGACAATTATTTCGCAACCCCCATGGGTTTTGGGCTGGAGGATCGACACTTAGTTGCAACACAATATACCACAATTCATCTTATATTTGCAACACCTATTAAACTGAAAAAAAAATCAATTCAAGGATATGTGTGGGTCACCGATTCTGAAATAATTTAGACTTACAAAATGTATGATTTATCAAGAAATGAAACAATGTATAGACATTTCCCAAGCTAAAACAAGTAGACAATCCAATTTGTGTGATTCCCTCTTTTGTGCAACATTGTTTTATGGGCAACAATGATATTTCAGTGCGCCAATGCTTTAGCCTAAGTGATTAGATTAGGGAGTTACTAGTTGCAACTTCATCTCCCCTTTTTGATGATCTCTCCCCTTTCTCCATACCAGCCATGGTGTCATACAAAGGCTTATTCATAGTCTCCGGGAGGCAGAACACCAATAGCCCACCGATGATGGCCAACATGCCGAACACCACGAATGGCACCCGCTCGCCGAGCAACACCACTATGGGCGCTAGTATGGCCCCCATTTGTGACCCCTGTGCCTTGCACCCCAGTGCGACGGTACGCACCACCGTTGGGAACAACTCTGACGCATATACGAGCAATAGGTTGTATGTTCCCGCCATTCCAAAGATCCCGACCACCCCACATGCCATCCTTGCTACCCTACAATGGCATGCAATTGCATGTCGTTAAAGCAAACCCTTGTAACTCAACTTGTGACTCAAATACATAAAACATGAAGGGTTTAATTACCTCATGGCACCGAAGTCGGGAATAAGACTAGCAGTTGTGCAGAAGACGCCGCTGAGAAGCATCGAGCCAATTGTGAGTGGCTTCCGGCCGAAGTGTTGAAGGAGCACCGCAGTGACCAGGTATGAAGGCATCTCAGCGAGAGAGTTAACAACCACACTGATGTAAAGGTTGATCTTTAGGTTGACCACATTGAGGGTCAACCCAAAGTACACCACTGAGCAAAGAAAGGTGATGATAACTAAGAGCATGAGCCTAGCCCGCATTATCTGCGACCGAAACACATCTAAGACCGACGACGTCTCCACAACGACCTTCTTGGCGATGTCGTCCTCGTCGTCTAGCATGAGCCCCACGCAATGTGGGATGCTCTTGCCATTGGTGGACGCTATGTCTCGTAGGACACGCATCGCATCATCCGTCCGGCAATGCACGAGGTACCAACGCGGGGACTCAGAGACGAATGGCATGACGACGAGCATGAATGCGAGGGATGGCAGAGAGGTGACAATGTAAAGGATGCGCCAAGAGGACTGGAACAATGTTGCGATGCCAGCAAGGGCTGCAATACCGCCGGAGAAGAAATAGCAAGTGGATGTGCCAACGACGCCTCGATAGGATGGCCCAATAGGTTCCGTGGCAAGGACGAAGGAGCAAAAGCAAATGCTTCCGGCACTAAAGCCCGTGAGTAGGCGGAAGGCCGCATAGACCCAATAGTTGGGGGAGAGCGAGGTGAGAAGGCCGAAGCCTCCACTAAGGAAGCACACTAACTGGAGGGAACCTTTCCGACCTAAAAAAGAATCTGACAGGTGTCCAAAGATGCCGGATCCTGCAACCAACCAACCAACGATATGACCAGTCACATGAAGCAACAATGTAAAAGCAAACAAATAAGCTAATTAGCTGTGTTTTGGGTTCTAATCTAATGTATCACTTAGTGAAGAGATTCCCTAATTAGCCCAAATCCAAGTGAACAAAAGTCAGAGCCGCATGGTGGAAACCCTGCAGATATCATCACTTATAATTATCCGTGCATGGCAAGGGAGGTATACATATTTTTGTAGGTTAGCCCGCGATTTACCTGTAATTTGAATGTTAATGTGATTGCGTGAAAAACTGAATTTTGTTTTGTAAGCATAATCATTTATTAGCTTACAAAAGAAACCATGATTTTGTTTGGTAACTCAATGAAAGATAGGACAATTGAAGATGTTTTGAAGCCAAACCAGTAACAAAATTAGATGCAAAAGAAAAATAATCAAAAAAGATGAGGATAAAAAAAAGGAGACATAGGCACCTAACCCCTCCCACGACCCCCGCGCAGCCTCGCCCGGTGGCGGCGGGGGGAACCCTAGCGGCGCCGCCGCGGGCCCCTCCCCCACCTCGCCCCATCTCCTCGCCGCCGCCTGAGGCAGCCGCCGGGCAAGCCCGGGGCACCAAGGATGGTGGCGGCGGGGCCTCGGCTGCCCTGCCTGCGTGGGGAGTCCCGGATCTGGAGCGGCGGCTCCTTTGGCGAGGCACGACAGGCTCCGGCAAGCAGCCGTGCGGGCGGCGGATCTGGCGTCCTGGCCGCGCAGGCGGTGAGATCCTGATGGTTGTTGGCGGCTGGCGGCGGCTTCTGCAGCAGTCGGTGTGCGCGATCTGGCGCCTCCCCTCCTCCCCTATTCGGCGTGCGGGCTAGCCTGGTCGGGCCGTGCCTCCCTTGGTCGCCGATTCTGTACAGGAGGCGCTGCTGGTGGCGGGGATATAGTTCGGGCAAAATCCCTGGCCGGCCATGACCGGCCGCGCTGACGGCGACAGCTGAGGGCGCTGTTCACCTCCTTGGAGGCGTCAGTATGGACTGATCTCCTCACTTCCCCTTCCCCTAGGTCTCCCGGGCGAAAGCTCTAACTTTGTTGGCGGCGACGGCGCTCATGGCACCGTTCCCTTCTTGAAGGCACCGCTTTGGGAACCTTGGGGTTGGGTGGCGCTTGTGGGTGGTGCGGTCCTATCCTAGCATGGATCTACGTCCGTTGCTTGGAGATGGACTCGCGTTCGTGGAGGTCGACGTTTGGCGTCGTGGTGGCGTCGATGGCGGAGGACCTGCCAAGGCTCGCGTAGGTGGAGGTCGTCGTTTGGCGTCGTGGTGGCATCGATGGCAGAGGACCTGCCAAGGTTGACACGTCAATCTGCTCTAAAGATGGACGAGTGGAAGATGGCGGCGACAACACATGTGAGTGCGTCGGACCGGTTTGTGCCCTGGACCTGACAGATGGCTCAGTCGGGCCTTCGGCTTTAGATGTTAGGCTTAGGTGACAGGTCCGGGTATGTGGCCCAGCTTGCACCCTTCATCCTATAGATAGAAGTAGCGGCAGATTGCCAAGACGATGGATTTAGGCATATTGTTGTTCTACTTTATAAGATCCTCGAGAATAATCAATAAAATGGTCGCATGTATCTTCCAGATGCATAGGCGGTAAAGAATGTTGGACGAAAGATGAGCAATCGACAATAGAACTTTACGTCCGTTTTAAGGTAGGAGAGATGAGATATGTCGGATCCCAGACCCTGTTCGGAAACTTTCAATTATGTGCTTATTATACGCCACTGAGCAGATTATGAGTAGATAATAATTACCGTTGTAACCCCAATTAGCAAGTAAGGTCATCTCCAACGCCGATTCTTAAATCGCCCGCAACCGTCCGGACGTGTTGTGCAATCCAACACAGTCTTGTATTGGTCCGCAGGGCAGTCCGGACGCACTTTGTCTCACAAACCGAAGACAAACATGAGGGGTGCTTTATGGTCGTCCGGATAGCACCCAAGCCCGCTTCTGACCACCCTGGCCTACCCAAACCCCTCTTCCTTCGCCCGTGCGTTTCCGCCGGCACCAACTACCCGCATTCATGCCGCTGTAGAGCGGTCGCTCCACATTGAAGCCGGCCCAGAGCGGACATGACCTCTCACTGCCTTCGCAATTTGCGAGCGTTCAATACCGGAGAGGAGTTACTGGGCGGGACGGGACATATATCTACCATGCCTATTCAATGCTCCGTTTGTCCGTATGCCGCCATTAAGCAGGCTCGCCGGCCGAGAAACCCACTCCGGTGCCGTGCATTGACGCATCTGGACGCGTGGCCTCACCGGAATCTATTATTAAAAAGCAGCCACGGCCGACTAACTCCACGCCACAATACAAGGCACTCCCCATCCTTCTCCTTTGCACGTATCCGCCATGACTGCAAACGGCGAAGCTCTGTGAGAGACCATTTTCATGGAGATGAAGCACAGGTGGCCGCCATTGCGGCCGCCAGGCAGAGCCGTCATGCCAGGCAGATCGAGGCCGGCTTGCCGGCCAGCTCGCCCAAGTTCTCCGATGACGAGGACGACCCCACGATGCAGACAGGCTCAGACGACACCAAACCGACACCCTCGCCTGTGCACGCCGGCTTCACCATGGAGCAGGCGCTGTCGACACTATAACTCCGCCATGGCGGTGCAGCCTGCTTCGGCGCCTATGTTGGCGTTCCAACAGGCGTAGGAGGAACATCGGTACAACCTGTTCCTCCTGAAGCAGCAGCAGTTGGTAGAGGGCCAGATTGACGGCGAGCGCGTGAGTGAGGATGCCGTAGCGGCCATGACCGCGGCGAACCCCAACTTCATCGCGGAGCATCGTGCGATCTATGAGGCCATCCGCGCTCAAGGCGCTGCTCGCCAGAAAACCGCCGCCGCGGAGGCACAGCTCCAGGCAACCGCGGAGGAGAACAATGCCAGCTGTGCCTCCTACGTGCCGCCGATGAACTATCCAGCGGCCCGGTGGGACGATGATAGTGTGGGCGCCACCATTTTTATCGTGGACCTCAAGTCCACCGGCGACGAACATGCCGCGGACTCCTCCAAGAATGAGTAGGACACGTGAGGCGGCAGGGCCTTGTGTCCCATGTGGGTCGGTCTGTCTCCCATGTTCCACTCTTCCCCTCGTCGGAGACCGCACCTTCACTTCACGGGTTTTATCGCCGGCACTCATGAAGACGGCGGATGGAGGAGGCGGTCCCAGGAAAGGAACAATAAAGGCTTGGACGCCGGCGGTTGCTGTAGGTTTTTTTGTTTTAAATGTTTGAAATGTAATGAAAGCCCGCCGTGTTTGCATGAATTCATCCATTTATGTAAATTATATCCGAACCTGAATGAAATCTGACCGCGTTTGCATGATTTTTGTCTGGTTAGTTCAGATGGTAGTTGAAATGTAAGTGGACTGACCCCTATCCGCGGACGGATGCGGGTGAAAATTTACGGGTAGCCGTTGGAGATGCCCCAACACTACTGGATGACAGTAAAAGACTACTCCAACGTAGTAATTAGTAATTTGTACCCGTAAGATAGTTTCCGCTGCACATGTATACTTCTCTAGCTGCAGTTTAGTAGAGAAGAGTGCAGTGAGAGTCAAACAAGGGCCGAAGTAAAATACAATTTCAAATACCCTGTTGAATTAGTAATGCATCCGTCCAGGCGATACAGTGATGCGAGCTGCCAATTACGATCAAGACATGATTGACGAAGACACGTTTCTCTTGTTAATTAAACCAAACAACGGCTGAAAGATAGTTGAGTGTTGTATTACTAGCGTAGAAAAAAAAATCCTATAAGCCACTTGATGGCAAATTTCGATCTTTTAGAGTATATGACACCGCTCTCTGGCTTACATCATCTCTGATGTGAGCCAAAAGCGGTTGGAAGGAGGCTTAAGACATACACAATGATGCTATCTGAACACTGTCAGCTAAAATAATTGTTAAATTGGAAGAGTGAGAGAGAAGAGAAAAAAGATTGCCTTCTTGTAGCTAGGAGATCATAGACAAGACAGTTATACCACTGTTACACATTTATATTTTTAGTTTAAAATTATTCATCCCACAAACTGGAAGATACTTTATTGTGTAGTGTAGTATGTATTTTAGTCTTCTCTAAATGACTTGTACTCCCTCTGTTCAAGATAACCAAAGAAAATGCTTTTTTATATAAGAGCTCATGCCTTTCAATTTTTTTGTTTGCAATAATCATTCCTTTCACTTTCATAGGTACCCGTCTCCTAACTTGGAAAAGCAACAAACTCTATAAGGTGCATTAATTTCTATAGAAAGGCAAACTTCTCAACGTTTGACCAATTTGTATAGCAAAATTTCAGTAGCTACAACACCAAACAGTCATCACTTCATATTTTATTTGTTTAATATTATATATGTTGATATAAATGTATAAACTTGATCAAACATAAAAAAATTCTGTAACTTAAAAAAATACACCTTAGGTTTTAAAATGAAGGAAGTATAGCATAAGATATAATTGCACATGCTCTAGAATCTGTAAAGAAACATATGATCGTTTAGATGAGTAGTGGTTCTTTGTCTGAAGCGGAAAAGTCATGTGTATGACAGGGACCGGCCAAAAGAGAATTAGCAAATCGCATCGGTTCGTTTTTTTTTATGCGGGAATGCGCCACCACTAGAGACAGTCAAGCTATGCCGGAATGATAGAGCAGTGGCGGACGTACCCATCATGCAGCCGGCGAAGTAGATGGCCTGGACGAGGCCGACCTTGTACCGCTCGCCGCAGACGAGGCCCCACTCGGCCACCGTCGACGAGCCGCTCCCCTGCTCCCACTCCCACCCGGCCGCGGCGCCGGCGCAGCGGTCGCCGCACCGGCCGTCCCCCGCAGGGCACCACATGGCCGGCTCGCGGTCCGCGAAGATCATCACCATGGTGTGCATCGCCTCCAGCATCCACGCCGCGGTCACCAGCACGAAGTGCCGCAGCTGCCACCGCCCGAACTCCCCCGCGTGCAGCGACAGCGCGTCGTCGATGCTCACGCGGTTGCTGCCGCCGCCGCTGCCGGAGGCGGCGAGGAGCAGCTCGGTGGTGGACATGGCCGCCCGTACGTCGCGCGCGGAGCGAGAGTGGTAGCTATTCAGTTGCCTTTGGGGCTCGTGGTGTGTGCGTCAGTGCGTGCGTGTACTAGTTGGGGCAACGAGCTTGATCGTGTGCTGCTTGTAGGCTTGTAGCGAGGCACCTGCGTTTATCAATCAGAGTCGCTGGACCCAGCCAAGACCCGCAGCAAACCAAAACAAACTAGCACCCCTCAGGAATGACGACATTCTATTCCCTCCGTTCCTAAATCTAGTCTAAGAGCATCTCCAGCCGTCCCCTCAGGAGGCCTTTTTCATCGCCGGCATGCAATTTTTCGCCCAGTCAGGCCCCCAGACCCCGAAATAGGGTGGGATTTAGCCAAATTTACGGCCGGCGGTACCAACCCAAACCCAGAAAGCTGTGGAGCAGCTGAGGGCGCCGGCACTCTTTTTTGCATGCAAAAGCCCCACACGTCAGCCTCTCTCCTCAGTCTCTCTTCTCATTTCCTCACAGGCCCACCACGTGCATGGCCTCTCTCCTGCAGCTCCAGCCACGCCGGAACCCGCCGTCCTTGTTCGTGTCGCCCCGTCTTGGCCAGTGTGAAGGACTCGGCGGAGGAGGCCCCGAGCGCGCCGGCCACGGGCGGCCCCGGCCATGACGAGCCACGCACGGGCGGCACCGGCCCCTTGCACGGGCACGACTGGCGGCGGCCACGGCGCCACGGGCGCGCCGGCCAGGGCGGGAGGCCGGGCGGCGCGTGGGGCGTGGCGTGCCGGGCGCCCCCCTTCCTCCTCCTCCTCTCCGTCCTCGGCGGCGGCGGCCAGGCGCGGGCGCGTCTTGAGCTCGCCCGTGGGCTCCTCGAGCCAGCCATTGAAGTCCTGGACCGCCGGCGTATCGCCGTGGACGGCGCCGAGCTTGGCAAGCACGAACTCGAGGAGGAGCGACGACGTCCCGCACGGCCCCGGGAGGGAGGCAAGCTCCGCGCGAGCCAGCGAGAGCGCGTCGCGGGTGGTGTTGAGGTCCCGGAGGAGCGCCGTGGAGTCCCAGAGGTGGATGCTTGGCGCGGAGGCGGGCATGTTGAGCGACAGCGACGCGCCGGTGCCCGTGGCTGTCCACGCCGCCGCCCATCGCCGCGCCAACCTGTTGCTGCTGCGAGGTGGTGGTGATCCGGTGCTTGCCCCGTGCATGACCACACTTGTTGCGCGCTCGCGGCCTGAAGATCGGCAACAACTAGCTCTAGCAGTCTAGTAGCGGGCGCGGCCACGGGAGCAGCGGCCACGGGCGTGCGCGACCAGGCGCGGGCACAGCCACGGGAGCAGCGGCCACGGGCGCGCGCGACCAGGCGCGAGCAGGGCCAGGCGCGAGCAGGGCCAGGCGCGGGCGCGACCACGGGCGCGCGCGAGCAGGGCCAGGCGCGGGCGCGACCACGGGCGCGCGCGAGCAGGGCCAGGCGCGGGTGCGGCTAGCAGCGGCCAGGCGCGGGTGGCGAGCAGCAGACGCAGGCGCGAGCAGCGGCGGCCATAGCGGGCGGGGCAGCAGCGGCCAGCAGAGGCGAGGACTCGCTTGGGGGTGAAAACGATTGGAGATTTTGTCGTCCCCAGGCCGAAATTCTCACCGGCAGCTCCCCAAGCGGCAAAAAAATGCCTCCGAGAGGGCTCAACGGCTGGAGATGCTCTAAGGAGGCCTAAGTCTTTTCTGAGATTTCAATCCGGACTATATACGAATGTATATAAACACACTTTAGAGTGTAGATTCATTTATTTTGCTCCGTATATACTCCTTAGTGCAATCTCTAGAAAGACTTATATTTGGGAATGAAGGAAGTATATCCCTTGCATTGATCCACGGTTCGCCGGTGATTTAAGATTCACGCTATATTTTTCGGTATGATTTTTTTCCTTTTTGCCGGGGAATGAAAAGTTTTGTCTTGTTTTGAAGTACTATTACTTTAGTCTTCGATTTTAAATATAGTATCGAACATTGTATTTTGCTAATCTTCACTTTTTTTTCACGGTGGGACCCAGGCACTTTTTCGCCCGTCGTGGGGACTAGTTTCCTTCGTCTGTCCCGACTACCGATCCTCTGGCGTGAGTGCGTGCGATTCTCCCGATATATATTCTGGCTTGGCTAGCCGAGAGCTCCTCCCCAGCGCCTTATCCGCCCTTTGACGCAACTGGCGCCCACTGCACCACGCTAATGGGCCGGCCCATGAGAATGCAAGGTCGTGCAAAAAATGTATTGTGCGCAGAAAAACTACCCGAGAAACTAAATCTTGATAGGATTCGATCCTGCGCCAGTTAGCTCCAAAGCTTGGTGGCCAACCAATAGACCTATGCACCACGCTAGTGGGCCGGCCCATGAGAATGCAAGGCAGTGCAAAAAATGTATTGATGCGCAGAAAATACTACCCGAGAAGCTAAATCTTGATAGGATTCGATCCTGCGCCAGTGGACTCCAAAGCTTGGTGGCCAACCAATAGACCTATTAAGCTCTTATTGATAGATTGCAACACGAAACCTCTAAGAACTAACTTAAGACGCGCTTTTTAGAAAAACGGGATTTCTTTTGAAAAGAAATATGAACAAAATTTGAATGTCCACATATTTAAAAAAAATCGCGAATTAGAAAAAAAAGTTCATGTATTCAAAGACGTTCACCGATTCAAAGTTTCATAAAACTGAAAAAGTTCATCGGTTTTCAAAAAAAGTTCATCGATTTTCAAAAAAATTCATCGACTTTGAAAAAAGTTCACCGGTTTTCAAAAAATGTTCACCGATTTTCAAAAAAAGTTCACTGATTTAAAAAAAAAATTTCACCGATTTTCAAAAAAATTTCATCGAGATTGAAAAAAGTCCATCAACTTTGAGAAAAAAGTTCATCAATTTGAAAAAAGGTTCATCTTTTTTTAAAGTTCATCACATTTGAAAAAAGTTCATCGAATTTGAGAAAAGTTCATTGAACTTGAAAAAAGTGCACCGATTTTGCGAAAATTTGGTCACCTTTAAAAAGTTCACTCATTTTAATAAGAAAGAGAAAAAAACAAAGATAGAAAATGAAACAGGGAAAACAACTGCCTTTTCTGCGTTTATATATAAAGAAAATAAAAAGAACGACCAGAGAACATGTGGTTATCTGGTTTAACTGGTTGGTGTGATGGCTACCTAAACGAACGGGCGTGGTTCGAGTCGCGGCTGGCGCACCTTTTTTGGGTAATTTTTAAGAAACAGGAAAGCAAGATGGGCCGGCCCGCTATAAAACCAAGTGTACAGGGGGGTGTGCGCCCTGTACCAAATGGCCTGTATTCGGCGCTTAAGGCGCCGAATAGGATTTGGCTGGCTAGCCCGCTTGGGCCTTGGCTCGAGCTTTCGCTAAAGGCAAGTGCAAACGGGCCGGCCCAATTCACATGCTTCGAACAAAATTGCAGTGGTGGGAATCGACCCCGCATTGGATACCAGGGAGACCTGCCAGCCGAGCTTATATGGTGCATGCATTTTATAAAAACCTCTATGAATTTTATAAAAACCTCTATACGTCGGAGGGGGTAAGCAATATGAACGCGGTGCTTAACAACGTACCCAACAAGGTTACGCCTGAGATGAACGAGCTGTTGTTGCTCCATACACATGTGAACAAGTCAAGACTACTCTTTTCCAAATGTTCTCGACCGAATCCCCGGGTCCAGACGGCTTCCCAACGCATTTTAACCAAAGGCATTGGGACATATGCGGGGCCGATGTGACAAAGGTAGTGCTGAGTATTGTGAGAGGAGAAGAATTAAAGCCCAGAATGTATCAATGATAAGTGTTGGTCTTGATCTCAAAGGTAACGAAATCATCTCTACTAACACAATTTAGACCTATCAATTTATGCAACGTACTATACAAGACGGGTCCGTTACCTTTGGGATGGGTTTGTTACCTTTGGGAGGAGCAATACAGGTTGGAACAAATTTTGCCGGACATCATATCGGAGGAGCAATTGGCCTTCATTCCCGGTAGGCTCATCACGGATAATATTATTAGTGCATATGAGTGTCTTCACTTTATTAAACGCAGCAAGGCAAAGGCGAACAACTATTGTGCGCTAAAACTTGATATGATGAAGGCATATGATAAGCTCGAATGGAGTTACCTTGAAGCTATGATGTTGAAGTTGGGCTTTGCTCCACCATGGGTGCACATTGTCATCAGTATGGTCCAATCAGTTTCCTTCTCAGTTCTTTTTAATGGAGAGGGACTTGACCAGTTCATGCCAAGCAGAGGTATTCGGCAGGGAGATCCAATATCCCCATATCTTTTCTTAATTGCACAGAGGGCCTTTCGTGCCTCCTGAAATCTAGTTCTTCATCATCACTGGATGGTATTAAGGTGGCTCCTACAGCTCCGACTGTGAACCATCTTCTTTTTTCTGATGATAGCCTGTTGCTTTTTAAGTCAAGTAATGATGGGGAAGTTGAAGTATCAAACCTACTGGATAGTTATTGTTTGGCTTCGAGACAGAGGAACAATTTGTTTGTGGCCCATATTTCGATTGTGACCCATGAGTCCGCATACCTGTCAGAAGTAGGGAATTTTTTCATACTTTGGGAGCACACGACGTCCTTCACATGTGACATTCAACGGTGTGACTCTGGTAAGAGCTTTAGCCACAAGAACGCGTGCCCAAACCCTTACATAGTCGCCTTCATAGAAAAACCTTGGAGCCAACTGAACCTCTTTGACACGGCCAATGCGACGAGCGAGCTGATCCACTATACCCGCATCATGGTACATCTCTGGGATCCCATGAATCTGAGCCAAAACGTACATGCCATCGAACACCACCAAAGTAGGGTCCGTTTTTCCATCATAGTCCTCCACGAGTAATCCCATACCTCGGAACAACTATGGGCCGCCATGGACGACCTTCTTCCAGTCATCGAGACAAAACATTTGGAAGACAAAAAGATTGTCTCCTGCCTCCCTATACTTTGGAACATGAGCTAGCCCCCAGATCGATTTGAGCGTCTCGAACATCACTGATGAACTAAAGGGACGATTTGCGTTCAACCTGCCAATCGCGAGCCATCTTGCATCTACCTCGCATTTCTTCATTTCCTCCTCCCCCATGATCACATTGTCCAATTCGTTATCCTGCAGGTCCAAGTGCTGCAACATCTCTTCGAGGTTCTTCCCGCTCCAGCCCCCCCGAAGACGACGATCCTGCCGGCGCCGCCATCTTGGGTACAGATCAGATCGGCCTCTCCATAGCCCGGCCAGCAGCAGCCATGAGAGACTGCACCGGTGGCTAGGTTCGGCGGCCAGTAAACTCGCAGCGGTGATGGAGTCGCCGCCAGAGGAGAGAAACCCTAAACAAGTGGGTACGTTACTCATGACCACATGAGGTTGTTTTAATTGACGGAGGGAGTATTTTTTTCCAACAAACAAATTAACTAGTATAGGAGGTTGTTAGCACTATAAAAGAAGACCCAAAAGAATGGCATACACAGAGACACAAAACTAGAAACATATTACATGTAGAAACAATCAAC
The DNA here is from genome assembly GCF_018294505.1 of Triticum aestivum. Classification (NCBI taxonomy): domain Eukaryota; kingdom Viridiplantae; phylum Streptophyta; class Magnoliopsida; order Poales; family Poaceae; genus Triticum; species Triticum aestivum. The sequence goes on along the minus strand of NC_057799.1, from coordinate 588,382,567 downwards.
TGAATTCTTAAAAAGTAAGCTATGCATTAGCACAACGCCAAATAACAATTCGTTCAAGCATGTGCCAATCGCTCTTGTGTGCAACATGTCACGATAATTACAAAAACTAGTCAAATTTCGGAGTTCCCCGGTATAACTCCTCCTTCACTTATAGGTGCCCTCTCCCCTTTCTCCAGCCCGAACATGGTGTCGTACAAGGGCTTGTTCATAGTCTCTGGGAGGCAGATCACAAGCAGCCCACCAATGATGCCAAACACGCCGAACACCGCGAATGGCACTTGCTCCCCAAGCACAACCACCAAGGGCGCCAGTATGGCGCCCATCTGCGATGCCTGTGCTGTACATCCCATCGCCGCGGTACGTACAGCTGTTGGGAACAACTCTGCAGTGTATACGACCAACAGGCTGTATGTCGCTGCCATTCCAAAGATTCCTACCATCCCGCATGCCATCCTCACCACCCTACAATGACACGCACTTGTATGCGGTTAAAGCAAACCTCACCCTGTCATGCACATGCAAAATCAAGAAGGGTTCAATTACCTCAAGGCACCGACACCGGCAATAAGACTGGCAGATGTGCAGAAAATGCCGCTGAGAATCATCGAGCCAATAGCGAGTGGTTTCCGGCCAAAACGCTGGAGGAGCACTGTAGTAAGCAGGAACCCGGGCATCTCAGCGAGACAGTTAGCAATCACGCTGATGTAAAGGTTAAGCTTTAGGTTGACCACGTTGAGGCTCAGCCCAAAGTACACTGCGGAGCAAAGGAAGCTGATGATCACCGACAGCACGAGCCTGCCCCGCGTTGCTCGCGATCGGAACACATCCAAGATCGTCGACGACGACTCCTCGACCTTCTTGTTGAGGTCATCTTCATCATCGAGCTTGAGCGTGACACCATCTGGGATGCTTCTGCCATTAGTAGATGCAATGTTTCGTAGAATCCGCATTGCGTCGTCGGTGCGTCGCCGCACGAGGTACCAACGCGGGGACTCGGATACGAACGGCATGACGGCGAGCGCGAAGACAAGTGATGGCATGGAAGTGACGACGTAGAGCAAGCGCCAGGATGACTGGCACATCGCGGCTATGCCGGCAAGGACTGCGATGCCTCCGGAGAAGAAGTAGCAAGTGGACATGCCGGTGACCCCACGATAGGATGGGCCTATCGGCTCCGTGGCGAGGACGAAGGCACAAAGGCAAACGCTTCCAGCGCTAAATCCTGTGAGAAGGCGCAAGGCCATGTAGACCCAATAATTGGGGGAGAGCGCGGTGAGGAGGCCGAAGATGGCATTGAGAAAGCACACCATGTGTAGGGTCCCCTTCCGACCCATAAAAGAGTCTGACAGATGCCCAAAAACGCCGGCGCCTGCAACAAGCAAATAGTATAATGAACAACTACATGAAACAACGACAACATAAAAAAAACTGTTGGATTGAACCAGGTTTTGTGTTGTAATCTAGTTGATAACTTAGTCTAGCAATTTCCTAATTAGGTGAAATCCTAGTGAAGAAGAGTCAGGGCCCATGTAGATAGAGGGACTGGGATCCTCTCACTTAACTTAGGTGACTTAGCAGTGCTCACATGTGGGCGAACTAACATATAGACCCAAATGTCAGCCACTGCTATGCCGCCTAACTTAAGAGCAAGTCTAGCAGATGGTCTATACGCGATACTGTAAAATCAGTTTACGGGTCACCATAAACTTGTCTTTGCGGTATGAAATTGAATCTGCCAGAACAGATACTGCCAAACTGTACTGCAAAAAACAAATCCCTCTGCTTGCTCCGGCGACGCTCCTCGGCTTGCTCCGGTGACCCTCCGGCGAGGCTCCAGCGGCCGCTGCTCCAGCGACGCTCCAGGGACGGTCCGGCGGCCGCTGCCGAGCTCCTCCGCTTGCTCTGGCGACGTTCTGGCCGCCTGCTCCGGCGTGGACTATTTTACGGTTCACCTTAAGATTGGCTCGAAAACTTCAGATATAGGATACGTGGGTGATAATATGCGGTGACCTGCAACTTTTTTATGGGACCTGCTATTTTATGGGATATATTCAGTGTGTGTTTTGCTAGAATTGCTATCTGCTACCGTAAATTCGGAGGTTATCTGCTAGAGTCGATCGCGATGTGGGATATATTCAGTGTGTGTTCTGCTCTAACGAAGCAGATGTCGATCGTCAGCAGTTTTTGTCTTTTTTGAGGCGTATAAACCGGATCGCAGTCACTGTCAGCAGGATCTCCCCGCGGGCCACCAGGGGTTCATCGACGCGCCTTACCAGTCGACCGGCGCCGGCTACGGTGCCCTCCTTCTGCCGCCGCCCCTCGGTGGTTATGGCCCGCCCGCTCCGGCGCTGCCCTACGGGGGCCTTTCGCCGCCGCCGGTACCTGTGCCATGGGACCCCGCCCTCCTCGCCGCCCAGCACTCCGCGCCGTTGCCGAGTAGCTCTGTCGGCGGAGGCGACTGGTACATGGACCCAGGTGCTACTGCGCACATGACAGCTCATCTCGGTAACCTAACCTCCTCCACTCCCGTTCACACACCCACTCGTATCACCGTCGGCAACGGCTCCTCCTTACCTATTAGTCATATCGGTAGCACTAGTTTTCCCTCCACTTCCACACCCATCACTATGTCTAATGTTCTTGTTTCACCTGAATTAGTCACGAACCTAGTTTCTGTTCGTCATCTTACTCGTGAGAACCCACTTACTGTTGAATTTGATGGTGTTGGCTTTTCTGTGAAAGACGCCCATACCCGGATGGTCCTTCATCGATGTGACAGTCCCGATGAGCTCTACCCCGTGCACGCCGGCGCCTCCACCTCTACACCCGTCGCCCTTGCCGCTGGCGTTGACCTTTGGCACGCTCGCTTGGGTCACCCCAACCACACCGCTTTACGTCAAATTCTTAAGAGTTTCTCTTTCTCATGTAATAAGCTCGACGAGCACTCTTGTGAGGCTTGTCGCTTAGGCAAGCACGTTCGTCTTCCCTTTAGTGCGTCTTCTTCATTTTCCACTTTTCCGTGTCAATTACTTCATAGTGATGTTTGGACATCTCCCATTGCGAGTAACACGGGCTATCTATACTGCTTGGTGATTTTAGATGATTATTCTCATTATGTGTGGACTTTTCCCCTTCGTCGTAAATCCGATGCTTTAGCCACACTCACCGCCCTTTATTCCTATGTCACCACCCAGTTCGGTCGCCCCATACTCGCACTCCAGACAGATAACGGAAAAGAGTTTGACAACATCGCTCTCCGCACGCTTCTCGCCTCTCACGGCACCATCTTTCGTCTGACTTGTCCATACACTTTACAGCAGAACGGCCGCGCCGAGCGCATTCTCCGCACTCTTAATGACTGCGTTCGCACGTTACTCTTTCACTCTAACGTGCCCGCTCGGTTTTGGCCCGATGCTCTGTGGGGTCTCATCCGTCACCAAGCTGAACATGAGTGTTTAAGTTTGCCAACCAGGACTAACCAAAGTGCCAAACAGAGTTTTTCAGGCTACAACAGTGTAGGATCGAAAGTATGTCTAGAGGAGGGTGATTAGACTACTTGACCAAATAAAAATCTAGCCTTTTCCCAATTTTAGTTCTTGGCAGATTTTAGCAACTTAGCACAAGTCAAGCAATCAACTTACACATGCAATTCTAAGAGTGTAGCAGCGGAAAGTAAAACAATTGCATATGAAGGTAAAGGGAGGAGTTTGAGAGAGCAAACGCAATGTTGACACGGAGATTTTTTATCCGTGGTTCCGATAGGTGGTGCTATCATACATCCACGTTGATGGAGACTTCAACCCACGAAGGGTAACGGTTGCGCGAGTCCACGGAGGGCTCCACCCACGAAGGGTCCACGAAGCAGCAACCTTGTCTATCCCACCATGGCCGTCGCCCACGAAGGACTTGCCTCACTCGGATAGATCTTCACGAAGTAGGCGATCTCCTTGCCCTTACAAACTCCTTGGTTCAACTCCACAATCTTGACGGAGGCTCCCAAGTGACACCTAGCCAATCTAGGAGACACCACTCTCCAAGAGGTAACAAATGGTTTGTTGATGATGAACTCCTTGCTCTTGTGCTTCAAATGATAGTCTCCCCAACACTCAACTCTCTCTCATAGGATTGAATTTGGTGGAAAGATGATTTGAGTGGAAAGCAACTTGGGGAAGGCTAGAGATCAAGATTTATGTGGTTGGAATGGAATATCTTGACCTCAACACAAGTGTAGGTTGTTCTCTCTCAGAAAATGTATGTTGGAAGTGTAGGCATGTTCTGATGGCTCTCTCCACGAATGAAGAGTGGGTGGAGGGGTATATATAGGCCACCGCCACTCTCTTAGTTAACATTCGTCCGTGTCGCCCTCGGGGGAACTACGCCCCTCACCATCTTCTCTTCGGCACACCACCGTCCTATGATGGTCTCCGCATCTTCGGGTGTCTCTGTTATCCTAGCACCGCGTCCACCACGCCACACAAGCTCGCACCACGATCCGTCCCATGCGTCTTCCTTGGCTACCCTCCTAACACCAAAGGTTACCGGTGCTATGATCCTGTCACTCATCGCGTGTACACCTCGAGGCACGTGTACTTTGTCGAGACGGTGTTCCTTTTTTCCAGGTTCCTCCGGCATCGGCTCCTTCGGCGCCGGCCCCCGCGCCCCCTTCATGGAGCGATGCGCGGTGGCACCCCCCGGCCCGGCGCCCTCTGCCGCCCCCACCCGGCTTCGCGACTCCCTCCCCCGAGGTCGAGTCCGAGCGAGCCCTCGGGTCCCCGTCTCCCTCATACGAGGTTGAGCCCGGCACCCCGCCCGCCACCCCTGCGACGGGCTCGACGTCAAGCTCGCCCGTTGCCTCTTCCGCCGCCGGATCGGCCGGCGCTGCCGCCGCCGCGGCCCCCGCCGCCGCCGCAGCCCCCGCTGCCGCCGCCGCCGCTGCGTCCTTCGCCGCCGCTGCGGCCTCCGACGCCGCTGCTGCCGCGATCCCCTCCGCGGCCGCGGCCCCCATCGCCGCACCGGGTGCCCCCGCCGCCGTGGCCCCCGTTGCCGCGGCATCCGCCGGCCCTGCTGCCCCGTCACTTGGTGTGACCACCCGTGCCCGAGCAGGAGTGCTTCGGCCTAGCACGCGCTACTCCGCCGACGAGTATGTGTGCACCGCCTCAACGTCAACGCCATCACCCGTCCCCACCTCCGCTTGCGCTGCCCTTCGGGATCCCCACTGGCTAGCTGCGATGCAGGAGGAGTTCGACGCCCTACAGCGCAACCGCACGTGGCAGCTTGTTCCGCGACCCCCTCGTGCCAACATCATCTCTGGCAAGTGGGTGTTTCGCCACAAGACTCGCCCGGACGGTTCTCTCAAGCGCTACAAGGCTCGATGGGTGGTTCGCGGATTTCGGCAGCGCGCGGGCGTGGACTTCACCGACACCTTCGCCCCGGTTGTTAAACCGGGCACGTTCCGCGCCGTGCTCCAGTTGGCGGTCTCGCGCGCCTGGCCTGTGCACCAGTTGGACGTCTCCAACACCTTCTTGCACGGCCACCTTGCCGAGCAGGTGTACTGTGAGCAACCCACTGGCTTCGTCGACGCGAGCACCCAGACTTTGTGTGCTTGCTCTTCCGTTCTCTTTATGGGTTGAAGCAGGGGCCTCGGGCTTGGTACCAGCATATCGCAGCCTACCTGCAATCTTTGGGCTTTCGGTCCACTCGCTCCGATGCCTCACTATTCGTGTATCATCAGGGAGCTGACACTGCATATCTGCTGCTCTACGTCGACGACATCATCCTCACGGCGTCCGCCCCCGATCTCCTTCAGCGGTTGACTGCTCGTCTTCATGATGAGTTCGCCCTCAAGGACTTGGGGCCCCTGCACTACTTCCTCGGCATCGAGGTGGTCCGCCGGCCTGACGGCTTCTTTCTGCATCAGCAGAAGTACGCCCACGAGCTCCTGGAGCGTGCCGGTATGCTTAACTGCAAGCCGGCGCCCACACCCGTCGACACGAAGGCGAAGGTCTCTGCTCTGGAGGGGTCTCTCGCGTCCGATGGAGTGTTTTATCGCTCCATTGTTGGTGCTTTACAGTACCTGACGCTGACTCGACCCGACCTACAGTACGCTGTTCAGCAGGTGTGCCTCCACATGTACGCCCCGCGTGACTCCCACTGGACCTTGGTGAAGCGTATTCTCCGTTATATACGTGGCACCATGTCCTTGGGACTCACCCTGACGGCCTCCGCCTCCACCGACCTCGTGGCCTACTCGGATGCCGACTGGGCTGGCTGCCCCGACACTCGACGCTCCACGTCCGGCTACTGCGTCTACCTTGGGCCCTCGTTGATCTCTTGGTCATCGAAACGGCAGCCTACGGTCTCCCGCTCCAGCGCCGAGGCAGAGTATCGCGCCGTGGCTGAGTGCTCTTGGCTCCGTCAGCTGCTCCAGGAGTTGCTTTGTGATGTTCATAAAGCTACTCTTGTCTATTGTGATAACGTCAGCGCGGTCTACCTTTCCGCCAACCCGGTGCACCATCGCCGTACGAAGCATACTGAGCTCGATATTCACTTCGTGCGCGAGCAGGTTGCCCTTGGCCGTGTTCGGGTTCTTCATGTGCCGACGTCGCAACAGTTTGCTGATGTGATGACTAAGGGATTGCCTACTTCCGTCTTCGAGGAGTTTCGGTCCAGTCTCTGTGTCTCTGGCGACGCTTCGAGTGCGCGCGCGGGGGGGGGGGGGGGGGGGGGGGGGGGGCGTTGAGTTGTATTTTGTGTTGCATGTATTACGTGTTGTGGCCCACCTCCTAGTTGTGTATAGTTAAGGTTGAGACCTACCCTGTACTTATATATACGTGCACCAGCACCCCATCAATACAACGATTATTGTATTGCAAAACATCTCTGGTGACCTGCAATTTCTTTTACGGGATCTGCTATTTACAGGATATATTCGGTGTGTTTTTTGCTAGAATTGCTATCTGCTACTGTAAATTTAGAGGTTATCCGATACAGTTGCTCTAATGAAGCAGATGTCGATCGTTACCAGTTTTTGTCTTTTTGAGGCGTACACCGGATCTCAGTCACTGTCAGCTACATACGCAACTTTCCTGGTTTTTACCTCTAATAATGGGTGCTCATAGTATAGACCACTGAGCAGACTATGAGTAGTTATTTGTGCAGCAATTGTGAACACCAACTTGCTAATCTAAAAAAAGCAACACTGCTGGATGACAGTAAAATGCAACATTTACCTGCTTATACTACTACATTAGGGGCTGACAGATTCCGCTGCAGTTCAGTAAAAAATAAATGCAGCGAGAGTCCAACAAGGGCTGAAGTAAAATATAACTAGAGATGCATGGCTAGCAAGTCCACAACCACAAGAGGTGTACAACGCTTGTGATGTACGTAAGCGGCTAGAGAGTCATCACGGATCGCCATCAAGACGGCTAGATAGCATGACGAACCATCGAGACGGCGGAATCGTTCAAAGCTTGACCGATGGGAGCAGAGCAGAGCAGTGACGTACTCACCGATCATGCAGCCGGCGAAGAACAAGGCCTGGACGAGGCCGACCTTGTAGCGCTCGCCGCAGACGAGGCCCCACTCGGCCACCGTCGACGAGCCGCTCCCCTGCTCCCACTCCCACCCGGCCGCGGCGCCGGCGCAGCGGTCGCGGCACCGCCCGTCCCCCGCGGGGCACCACATGGCCGGCTCGCGGTCGGCGAAGATCATCACCATGGTGTGCATCGCCTCCAGCGTCCACGCCGCCGTCACCAGCAGGAAGTGCCACAGCTGCCACCGCCCGAACTCCCCCGCGTGCAGCGCCAGCGCGTCGTCGATGCTCAAGCGCTCCCCGCCGCCGGCGCCGCCGCTGCCGGAGGCGGGGAGGAGCGCCTCCGTGGTCGACATGTGCGAGCGTGGTGTTGGCAGTACTCACTCTGGTTTACTACCCTTGGCGCTCGTCGTTAGCTAGCAGCTAGGGCGCGTGGTACTTGTAGCCGCGTAGGCGGAGCGAGGCAACTGCCCGACACAGGAGTCAACTGTGGCGCGGTCTCGCTCATCGCGTGTATCGTGCGGATCAAATAAAAAGCGAAATATTCAGGGTAATCTACTCCGTATCGGCGACTGAGTTGGTTATGCTAGCTGCAAAGATTTGACTCGCTGCAAGTACAGTCTAAATAAACAAGGTGTAGGCATCACGACAGCAGTGGCGTTTTGGCATCACGACAGCTGCAGGGAGTATTAAGGAAGCATGTCTGCCCGATCCAAGATGCGTCAGCAAAATCGCCAAGTTGACAGATTTTTTATTTTTTTTGAAAGACCCGGTTATGGCCGGCCAAGCTGAAAGATTTTAAGAAAAAGGGTTTTCCCCGCTTTATATTATAAAGTAACGAACCAAGCATCCAATACAACTGTACATAGTACAATCAAGTTATAAAGTCATGTTGAGGGCACAGCAGGACAAACCCCAAAGAAAGCTAAGAAAACTAATCCGGCTCGGGAGGTGGTGGCGGCGGAGGTGGAGCAAAAGCCGACTCCGAGGAACGAAGACCCGCAATGATGTTGTCGACGGCGTCTCGGTCGCGCCGCTTGCTAAGCGGTCTCCAGAGATGTAAGAAGCCACACATTTTATAGATTGCATCAGTCACACGGCACGGAATCACGCGTTCGATGACTAGTTTATCGCGACCACACCAGAGGGTCCATGCCAAGGTACCCAAAGCCACCCAAGTGGGGGCGCGACTAGGACCGGGGAGCCTAAGGACCTCCCCAAACAGGTCCGGGAGGTTGTCGTGGCAGCAATTGCTGCCAACCACCTCCCGAAAGCAGCTCCATAGGAACTGCGCCTCCGGGCACCGGAAGAAAATGTGGTTGCAATCCTCCAGTACCATACAAATGGGGCAGAGGCTGTCCCCAGGGCCATTCCGTTTTCGGACCTCCGTGCCCGAAGGGAGTCGGCCCCGGACCCATTGCCAGAGAAATATGCGGATTTTCAAGGGGAGTTTGATCTCCCAAAGCACCGATAGTTCCACCGGGCCAGGGGTGGAAACAATCGCCTGGTATAGGGACCTCGTCGAGAATCTGCCGCTTGGCTCGAGATACCAAGACAACGAATCGGGCTCAAGGGAGGGGGAGTGGAGGGCAATACACTCGAATAATTTGTCCCGTTGCTCGAGCTCCACCGCCCCGAAGGTACGGCGGAAGGCAATAGCGCCCAAGTCAGCTAACGCCACAACCATAGAAAGTTGTGGGCGGGCACAAATCGAGAATAACGCGTAAAATCGTTCCGCAAAGGGACGGGTCCCGGCCCACCTATGAAGCTAGAATAGGGTGCCAGACCCGGTGCCCACTTTAATGGAGGTCCCAATGCAAAAGACCGGCATCACACGGACCACTGATTGCCAGAATTGGGACCCTCCAAATCTAGAGGCGAAGGCCAGCGGGTGCCCGCTAAGGGAGTCCTGGACTAAGGGGTCCTCGGGCGTCCGGCCTGTTATCCATGGGCCGGACTGATGGGCTGTGAAGACATGAAGACCGAAGACCATACTCGTGTCCGGATTGGACTCTCCTTGGCGTGGAAGGCAAGCTAGGCGACCAGCTGTGAAGATTCTTTCTTATGTAACCGACCCCATGTAACCCTAGATCTCTCCGATGTCTATATAAACCGGAGAGCATAGTCCGGATAGGACACATTCATTATCATATACATATAGGCCAGGCTTCTAGGGTTTAGCCATTGCGATCTCGTGGTAGATCAACTCTTGTAACACTCATATTCATCAAGATCAATCAAGCAGGAAGTAGGGTATTACCTCCATAGAGAGGGCCCGAACCTGGGTAAACATCGTGTCCCCCGTCTCCTGTTACCATCGATCCTAGACGCATAGTTCGGGACCCCCTACCCGAGATCCGCCGGTTTTGACACTGACAGTGGTGCTTTCATTGAGAGTTCCACTGTGCCGTCGGCAAAGGATTCGATGGCCCCTTCGATCGTCGGTAATGGCGCCGTTCAGGGAGAAACCTTCCTCCCCGGACAAACCTTTGTGTTCGGCGACTTCGTACTGCGGGCCAACTCGCTTGGCCATCTGGAGCAGGTCGATAGTCACGCCCCTGGCCATCAGGTCAGATCCGGAAGCTTGAACTGTGTCGCAGATACTCGCGGAGACTTGATCTCCGATGGATTCAGGACTGCGGCAGTCGCTCCCCCTCTCTCCGATGAACATGACTTAAATCTGTCATCGGATCACACCAGGAGATGGATCCTGCTGCAACGACCTCAAAACCGAAGCAGATCGTGCCCTTCGAGGCCACAAGGTCCACGGCGTTGGAGCCGCACACGGACTCGACATCCTGCAATACTTGCGTCAATGGAACTCCGGACTCGTTTTCGGCTACACGTTCCAGATCAGGCGCGCCTGCGGACACCGAGCTGGATCCGTTATCGATTTTCGAATTTGGCGCCGCAGACTTCTTCCAGCGCTCACCTTTTGGTGACAAGCTAAATTCTTTAAAGAACTTATCCTTGGAGGAGGACTCACAGCCGAACTATGTTCGGGTCGAGCTAGATACGGATGACGAGGAATTTTTCTTCCCACCCGCCACCCACTTCATAGCCACTGTCGATGACTTAACCGACGTGCTTGACTATGGCTCCGAATACATCGACGGTATGGACGACGATGCCGATATGGAGCAAGGCCAAGACCCGCCATTCACCGGACGTTGGACGGCTACCTCTTCGTACGACGTGTACATGGGTGATCCACCCAAAGGATCTGGCGATGACAACGTAGAGCCAGATGCGAATAAAACGTCTGAGACGCAGTCCAAGCGCCGACGCCCGAAGCGCCGTTCTAAGCCTCGCCGCTCAAAAGATAGCAATACTGGCACCGGAGAAAATAGTACTCCGGGCGACGCTGAAAACAAAGAAGACCCTGTCGGAGCTACATCCGAACAGGAGGAACACAACAACAGGCAAGACAACCCTGATGAACAGGCCATAGAAGATGACTCGGAGGACGATAGTTACCGTCCACCCTCCGAGGAGGAGACAAGCCTCGGCAACGAAGACTTCATCGTGCCAGAAGATCCTCTGGAGCAGGAGCGCTTTAAGCTTCAGCTCATAGCCACTGCAAAGAGCCTGAAAAAGAAATAGCAGCAGCTTCAAGCCAAACAAGATCTGCTCGTCGACAGATGGACTGATGTCCTGACAGCCGAAGAATACGGCCCCAGGCGCCCAGCCAAGAGCTACCCGAAACGCAGACTGCTACCTCAATTCGATGAGGAAGCACCGGAGCGCACATCTCCCTCGCGTAATGCAGAACGACCACCACGCGGTCGAGACAGGGCGGCCGACCGGCCACCCCGTGGCCGGGATAAAGCGGCAACTCAGACCAAACAACAGCCTGCCCCACCGCTCGTAAAAATAGAGACAAAAGAGTTCGGGGTCACACATACGACCTCCGGCGGATCTTGGGCGATAGATCAGGACATACAAGATCGATCTACGGATCACGAGGGTGCACCTCGAGGCACGACGACGGCTACCTATTCGGACGTGATAAATCTAACCACGCCCGGGCCGAATACCGCAGACGGACTCCATCAGAGCTACGCCACGACGCGACCCGATACAGGGGCGCCGCACACCCTCTCTGCTTCACAGATGAAGTACTGGATCACGAATTCCGTGAGGGGTTCAAGCCCGTCAATATCGAATCATACGATGGCACAACTGATCCCGCAGTATGGATCGAGGATTTCATTCTCCATATCCATATGGCTCGAGGAGATGACCTCCACGCCATTAAATACCTCCGACTAAAGCTCAAAGGGCCAGCCCGGCACTGGCTTAACAGCCTGCCTGAAAATTCTATCGGCAGCTGGGAGGACTTGGAAAAAGCTTTACTGGACAACTTCCAAGGAACCTACGTCCGGCCACCAGACGCCGATGACTTAAGCCACATAGTTCAACAACCTGGAGAATCAGCCAGAAAATTCTGAACTAGGTTCCTAACCAAAAAGAACCAGATCGTTGACTGTCCGGATGCCGAGGCCTTAGCAGCCTTTAAACACAACATCCGTGACGAATGGCTACCACGCCACCTCGGCCAAGAAAAGCCGAAGTCCATGGCAGCCCTCACGGCACTCATGACCCGCTTTTGCGCGGGAGAGGACAGTTGGCTGGCCCGTAGTAACAACACAGCTAGCGAGACAGGCCCTTCCGAGGCCAAGAATAGCACTAGCAAGCTCCGGCGCAATAGACACAAACGCCGAAGCAGTGGCAACAACACCGGTGACACCACGGTCAACGCCGGATTCACTGGCTCCAAGTCCGGCCAACAGAAGAAGCCCTACAAAAGGAACAATGAAGGACCTTCCAGCCTGGACCGCATACTCAACCGTCTGTGCCAGATACACGGCACCCCGGATAAGCAAGCTAATCATACCAACAGAGATTATTGGGTTTTCAAGAAGGCTGGCAAGTTAAATGCCGAAAACAAGGAAAAGGGATCACAAAGTGAGGACGAGAACGAAGAGCCTCGGCAGCCGAACACTGGGGGGCAGAAGAAATTTCCCCCTCAAGTCAAAACAGTGAACATGATATACGCTACGCACATCACCAAAAGGGAGCGTAAGCGAGCACTTAGGGACGTCTACGCGGTAGAGCCAGTCGCCCCAAAATTCAATCCGTGGTCATCATTCCCGATCACCTTCGATCGCCAGGATCACCCAACTAGTATCCGCCATGGCGGTTCAGCCGCACTAGTCCTCGACCCAATTATTGACGGGTTTCACCTAACACGAGTCCTAATGGACGGTGGTAGCAGCCTCAACCTGCTTTATCAGGACACAGTGCGGAAGATGGGCATTAACCCCTCACGAATCAAACCAACAAAGACAACCTTTAAAGGAGTCATACCAGGCATAGAGGCCCGTTGTACAGGCTCAATCACGCTGGAGGTGGTCTTTGGTTCTCCGGACAACTTCCGAAGCGAAGAGTTAATCTTCGATATCGTCCCCTTCCGCAGCGGCTATCACGCCCTGCTCGGACGAACCGCATTCGCTAGATTCAACGCAGTGCCACACTATGCTTATCTCAAGCTCAAGATGCCCGGTCCACGCGGCGTCATAACAGTCAATGGCAATACGGAACGCTCCCTCCGAACAGAGGAGCACACCGCCGCCTTAGCAGCAGAAGTACAGAGCGGCCTTCCCAAGCAGCACCATAGTACGACTGTCGAGCCCTCGGACATCATTAAGAGGTTCCGGACTTCACTACAACAGGACGGCACGACTCGTCAAGAGCTTGACTAGCAATTCGGCCCCCGTCCCAGTTCCAATGAGGTAGTGGCATTCGTACCATGCGTACACAATTACGCACTCAAAATTCCATGGACATCGACGGAGGCACAAGATAACCCAGGATCTACAGTTCGGCCAGACAGATCCCGGACACACGTACTTTTACCTTTTTCTTGTTTCAGGTTCCTCTTTCCACGGGCCTGATCGCGAGTCCTTTGGAAGGATTGGCATACAACGGAGGCAAGCAGCACAGGTGTGTAGGGTAACCTTTATACGTTCTTCTTGACGGTATTCATACTTATTTCTCAGGACCCGCATGCTGTGCCCTACTGATTCCGGCATGTTAATAGCCCGGATACTTCTCACACCATCTGTACAAGATACGCCTTGACGTATCCATCCAGTTATAATCAAAATGGTTCGTGGCCCAGCTTCTGTGGTTTTCGCTTCTTACTCCGTTTTATTTCGATCTGCTTATTTGCCGCATCGATACTCTTCTGTACGTTTCATATTCGCTAGGGGCTGCTTATCGCCCCACAATACAGCAGCAAAGTCCGAAGACTTCCTATACAAAAGTTCCGCACCCCGAATTTAGCATTGTATGCATTGGCTCCGAATCATGTCTTTCGTCAATAGTTGGGTTGCCCGGCTCCTGTGCTTGCTACCCTACGTTCCGCTCCATCGGCTAGGGTAGTAAAGGGAGAACTACTGCGATTGTGCCCTGGCCTTGACCAGATGAGCACCTCAGTAGAGAAAGCCGAAAACTGACTGTCATGATACGGCGAGAGCCGGTCAGCTGTTCGAGGGTTACAATAATCATTGGAGATTTTTTCCGCGTCATGCGAAGGATCGGCATTTCCTGATCAGATGCTGACAGCACCCTGGCCTGGACCAGGGGCTGCACACTTGCTTAATTATAAAACTCCTATGGCTAAGTGAGGGCGTTCAAGCCGTACAGTCCGATTGCCTTGTTCGTTGCGCTAAACAACTCCTCCAAAGGACCATATAATTGGATCAAGATTGTTTAGAATCCATCCCGAACACCTCCGTACTACCTACGTGAGGGCAGAAGCCGACGACTGGCCAACCCTCGTCATCGAAGCCAGGTTCAGGGGCTACTGAGGGAGTCCTGGACTAAGGGGTCCTCGGGCGTCCGGCTGTTATCCATGGGCCGGACTGATGGGCTGTGAAGACATGAAGACCGAAGACCATACTCATGTCCGGATTGGACTCTCCTTGGCGTGGAAGGCAAGCTAGGCGACCAGCTGTGAAGATTCTTTCTTATGTAACCGATCCCATGTAACCCTAGATCTCTCCGATGTCTATATAAACCGGAGAGCATAGTCCGGATAGGACACATCCATTATCATATACATATAGGCCAGGCTTCTAGGGTTTAGCCATTGCGATCTCGTGGTAGATCAACTCTTGTAACACTCATATTCATCAAGATCAATCAAGCAGGAAGTAGGGTATTACCTCCATAGAGAGGGCCCGAACCTAGGTAAACATCGTGTCCCCCGTCTCCTGTTACCATCGATCCTAGACGCATATTTCGGGACCCCCTACCCGAGATCCGCCGGTTTTGACACCGACACCCGCGAAGGTACTTCGCGCGGATAATCTCCAGCCATAGGCCTCCCTCCTCGGTCTGAATTCGCCAGAGCCATTTGGAGAGGAGGGCAATATTCATCCGCTTGGATAAAATGACCCCAAGGCCTCCTTGGTCGTTAGGCTTACAAATCTCAGACCACTTCACCATGTGGTACTTCTGTTTATTGTTCTCTCAAGCCCAGAAGAATCTGGAGAGGAGTTTGGTGACCTCCTGATGATGGGATTCATGTAGACTATAGAATCCCATGATGTACATCAATAGGCTAATAAGGGAGGAGTTCATCAGAATCACTCGAGCAGCCTTGGAAAGCCACCGTCCCTACCAAGGCTCCATCCTAGGTTGGAGCTTGGCAATTATTGGGCGGAAGTCTTTCTCCAGCAGACGAGTGTCACTAATAGGCATGCCTAGGTAAGTAGTCGGGAAGGATCCCAAGCGACAATTGAAGCGGTACTAAAGCCCAATACCTTTAGTCCCGGTTCGTATACCAACCGGGACAGATGGGGCTCCACGTGGCCGCTGCGGCTTGCCCAGGCAGGGGGGCCTTTTGTCTCGGTTGGTAGCACCAACCGGGACAAACATGCATCCACGCGTCAGCAGTTCAGGGGCTGGGGGTTTTTTTGAAAGGGGGGTGGGGGTTTTGGGGGTTTTGTAGGGTTAATGTAGGGGTTTCATATATTGTGTTAGATAGCTAATAGAGAGAAGTGTCCTCTCTTATCTCCGTGCTTAGTCGATGCTACGTGCTATACGTATAGAGAGGACTCGACATGCTAGCTAGTAAGCAAATGAAGGAAACCATTAAGTACAGAAGATCGTCATGAACATATACAGAGAGAAGTGATCGACCTCTCCTTCTCCGAGAGATTGGTCGAACAACAAGTTTTCGTATATCTATCCGACGCTACTGGCTACATATATATACAATATAAGATCTCTTACAATATAATCCCCAAACATATGAACTCAAGTTCCACATGGTATTCTTCGTCTTTATTGATGACGTGGTCAAGAAAGAATCCCGCCAATTCCTCTTGAATTGCTCGTATGCGATCTTGTGCTAGGAGTTCATCTCGCATCTGAAACATCTAATTTGAAGAAGGGGGTCAATACATATATATGAATGAAACTCAACACAAATGATGGTAATAAAACAGAATATTATTGCTTACACACTTCATATTGTTTTTTAGAGTAGCCCGCTCACAGGTCGTGTGGCGGATGGACTCGCAAACGTAGTATCCACAGTAATTATTCCCGGGTTCCTGCCACAACCACTTTACAAGAAATAGAGGTCAATCAAACTGATAAGCAAGCATGCTAAATGGTATTGATGGAACTATCGCTAGAATCACTGGGAGATGCGCGGAACTAGCTAGTTGTACTTACTTTCGGGTGTGTAAATCGCAGCTCCCCCGGCAGTCCCGGAGCTTGTGCGGTGAACTTTTTCCAAACCCTGCCAGAAAAAGAAAACAATTACTTGATATCAGGAAATGAACAAAGTTGCCGATATGGTGCGATAATGATCGATTGAACTTACTTCTCGAGCATTTTAGTCATGTCCGCATAGTCCTCGGGATCTTTTCTTCTCGAGTATAAGACGGTTACTAGTCCCTGCTCAAGCTTAATCTCTAGGAGAATATAGTGGAAGCTGCGCACGCATGCATAACTCATCAATTACATTACTATAACCTCGAGTAATAAGGGAAACCGAATATGCACAAGACAGTAACACTCACTTGAAGTTGTAAGGAAAGAGTATTATATCTTTGTTTTGATTTATTACCAACGATCGTAGCAAGTTGGCATCGGCTTCTTTGGCATGAAATTTAACCGTAAATTCATCTATGAGATTGGTGTTGATGAACCCAATATCACTGATTTGTCTTTTCTTGCATTCGGCGATCTTCAATCTGCATAATATAGTGAGGATAATTATATATACATGCAATGAAAGAGCTGAGCTATATATAGAGACTTAATGACAGAAGTAGTACTTATAGACAGTAGCAAGTGACCGTTAATTTATCGAGGGCCTTTTGATTGAAAAACTGGAAGAACTCCTCAAATGGAACAGACAACAGATCAATTCCAACGAGGTCGTGCTCCTCTTTAACTCTCAGCGTCAAAGTATCCTTCCCAGACTCTCTGCAGGTTTTTATGTACCAATCATGGAATCTTCGCATCATTGTTGTTAGAGGAGGACTTCCATCTTTGACGAGAGGCTTCCCGTACTGGTATCTGAATTCGTCCACCTCCATTATATCAAAATGTGCATCGTCGTCGTGCATGTAGTCTGCATGATTGGTACCGGGCAAGATCCCCGGATGATTAGCGACGATATCGCTAGACACCTTGAGCGGGGGGCACGATTGGTTCGCTTGTTCGCCGAGCTGGGGAATTTTTCCCACTTCTTTGTTCGGCTAACATTCGATCACTGCAAGTACTTCCCGACCGGGACGCTTCCTTATATGTCCTTTCAATAATGCGCTCATAGTTGGTTTGCGGCGGAGATGGTGGTGGTCGCTTCAGGGCATCCAAAGTGCGCTTCGCTTTCACTGGATCGATCTTATCCTCCAGAGGTGGATGTTTCTTAGCTCTTTGCATTTCAAAGAAGTCCCT
The DNA here is from genome assembly GCF_018294505.1 of Triticum aestivum. Taxonomy (NCBI): domain Eukaryota; kingdom Viridiplantae; phylum Streptophyta; class Magnoliopsida; order Poales; family Poaceae; genus Triticum; species Triticum aestivum. The sequence continues at coordinate 588,365,049 of NC_057799.1, read as the reverse complement.
CACTTGGGCCTGACAGATCTCCGCGTTTTCCTTCTCGGTCATCTCATATGGTAACTTCTCTAGAGGCTTGAGAGATGGACTGAATTTGTATTGCCTCCCGCCTCTGGGTGTACTGCTAGACGCCGGAGCGGCCGGAGCAGCCGGAGCGGCGGCGGCTCTCTTCCGCCCTTGCTGACGAAGCGGAGGAGGAGGCTGGCTGATCGGACGCGCCGGCGCTGGCTGAGAAGGAGGCGGAGTGCCGCCACACGCCGGAGAAGGAGGCAGAGTGCCCTGATCACTCGCCGGAGGAGGAGGCAGAGTGCCCTGACTCGCCGGAGGAGGAGGAGGAGGCGGAGGCGTCCAGTTCGGAAGGTTGATGAGCTCCTTCTGCCATAGACATGGTGTCTTCAGAGCAGAAACCCAGCCGAGTCTCCCCTTCACCGGTATGGTGGTCAAGCTCAAGCTCCTCAAATCCCTCCGTTATTTCATCCACCATCACAACATCATATCCTTCTGGAATCGGATGGCAGTGAAAAGTTGCACCAGGTTCAGGAGGTGCAACAGAGCCGACAGCCGCCTTGACTCTGAAGTTCTGCCATTGCGTCATAAGGTGGCAATCTTGAGACTCCGTGATAGCATCCACGTGGTAGCTAGCAGGAGCCGTGAAGACAGGCTCCTGAAGCAGCTCGGTGGAAGCCATGCTGCTTCTCCGCTGAGATGGCGGGGTAGCTTCGGCAGGTCGCTTGCTATGAACTACTTCTCGTTCCTCTAGCGCTTGTACCCTTGGGTGCAGCGCCTGCAGTTGGTTCTGCTCCACATTCCTCTTCCTCTCCTGGCCTTTGTAACCGCCTGCGTCGGGAAACCCAGCCTTCCACGAAACGGAGCCTGGCGTGCCTCGTGTCCGTCCAGGGTGCTCAGGATTCCCGAGGGCCATTGTGAGCTCGTCGTTCTCTCTATCGAGAATGAACGTCCCTTGCTGCGCTGCGGCGATATACTCCTGAAGCTTCATGACGGGTATTCGCAGTTGCTCGTTCGTCCAAACGCACTTCCCTGTTTCAGGGTCCAAGGTTCCCCCAACCCCGAAGAACCAAGTCCTTGAACGGTCTGGCCAGTTCAATGTCTCTGGTTCGACCCCTTTATCAAGCAGGTCATTCTCAGCCTTCTCCCAGAACAGCCGGGCTTTAAGGTAGCCACCTGACCCCGTGCGATGGTGATGCTCCTTCTTTGCAGCATTTTTCTTGTTTGTCGCTAACATCTTCTTACTCTTCTCCGATGTCTTGTGGGCCACAAATGCGTCCCAGTGATCTCTGATCTTCTCAAACTGGCCGGTGAATTCTGGAGTCTTGTCTTTGTCGACAAACGTTGTTTTCAGCTCATTCTTCCACCTCCTGAATAGATCTGCCATCTTCTTAAGAGCATGAGCCTTGACCAATGGCTCTATAACTGGCTTCTCCCGATCCTCCTCTGGCGATAGGGTGAAATTTTCCTTTAGCGCGGTCCAAAGATCAGCTTTCTGCCTATCGTTGACATAAGACACCCCAGGGTCTTTGTTCTTAGGCTTATACCATTGGTGCATGCTGATCGGGATCATGTCCCTAACAAGAACCCTGCACTGAGCAGAAAATGCTTCCTTGGTCCGGATGGGTGCAATCGGTTGGCCATCGCGCGCGATTTCTGTGATCACGAACCTTTCATCCTAGCGCAACTTTTTCTTCGGGCCTCGTCTCGTTACAGAAGTTTGGCTCGATCCGGAGGGCTAGAAAAGAAGAAAGAAGAGAGTTAATATGTGCACATATCAAAACAATTAATGCATCAATTAGCTATAGTCAGCACAGGCTTAATTAATATATATACCTGGCCGGACTCCGTTCAGTCATCGGAGCCATCATCACGGTGTGCTTCTTCCACCAGCATTCGGTCACCGGAGCCATCATAATCATGTCCTTCCTCCTCCATTGTTCGATCACCATAGCCTGCTTCACCCTCTCCTTCCAGACCATCGGTGTCGTTGAGATAGTATGAGACATCACCTCCAGCTGCGATTATGTCCCCCAACACCTGTTCTGTTTCCAAGTCTCGGTGCTCCATAGTTTCTGCAAATATTACGACATGGCAATTATTATACAAAATATGACAGATGGATATATTAGTGGCAAACGTAGACCTAGCTAGCTAATCATAACAAGGAATCATATTAGTGGCCTCGACGCTTCTCTAGGGTTTGGGGTGGCCTCGGCAACACTTCTAGGGTTTGGGTGGCCTCGACGACAACGCTCTTTTAACTTGGTAAATTTGGGTGGCCTCGGCAGCGCTTCTAGGGTTTGGGCCGGATCGCCTCTCTCATGATTGTCCGACGTCCGGACCAACAAGGGATTTAACAAAATGGCGCCATTCTGGATGTGCAGAAAATGGTCTATATTTTTCCTGATCTCATCTACCCTTCTATATGTCACGTTGTCTAGTGTCAAAGAATTCAAGAAAACCATGACTTCATCATTAGCCGGAAATGATAGGCGCATAATGGTACGAAGCTCTTCAAAGTTGTTTTGGAACGGAGTCCCAGATAGGATAATTTGCTTTTTGGTACAAAGTTCAGCAAGAGCCTTCCGAATATTGCTATTTGGAAGGCCTTTGCTGAAATTCGTACCAAAAGGCGGATTATTCTATCCGGGGCTCCGTTCCAGAATAATTTTGGAGAACTTCGTACCATAATGCCCCGGTTACTTCTGGCTAATGATGAAGCCATGTATTTCTTCAATACTTTGACACTAGGCAACCTCTTGACCCCTCGGCAATCCTCGACCCTCGACCCTCGACGACCCGTGACCCTCGAACCCTCGGCCCCTCGACCCCTCGATCCTCGAACCCTCGGCGACCCTCGACCCCTCGGTGACCCTCGACCCTCTACCCTAGCTAGTTCCCGACCCTCACCCCTCGAACCCTCGGCGACCCCTCCCCCCTCATGTCGAAGTTTTCAGGGAGGGGGTATATCGACAATGACATACCCGATAAAAAATAAGAAGAGAAAGAAGAAGAAAAAAAAGAGGAGAAGAAGAAAGGAATAGAGGAGAAGATCGAAGAAAAAAAAGAAGAAAAAAAGAAGAAAAAATAGGAGAAGAAGAAAGGAATAGAGGAGAAGAAGAAAAAAAAGAATATTTTCTATTTTTTCTTCTTCTCCTCTATTCCTTTCTTCTTCTCCTCTTTTTTTCTTCTTTTTTCCTCTTCTTATTTATTTCTCCTCTTCTTCTCCTTCTTCCTCTTCTTATTTTCCTTTTTTCTCTCCTTCTTTTTCTTCTTCCTTCTTCCTCTTTTCTTCCTTTTCCTTGTTTTACTGTTTCCTCTACACTAACCTAAAATCGATATCTACTAACAACCTAAATAAAATAATAATAAATATATGAAAAAAACATCATATGCACAAAAAAATCATATGATCAAATGAACAAAAACATCATATGAACAAAAAAACATCAAAGAAAGGCCGCCGGACCGTAGCGCGGCGCGGCGCGGCGCGGCGACGGCGTCGGGGCAGGGGTGGCGCGGGGCGGTTACGGCGTCGGGGCGGCGCGGGGCAGCGACGGCGTCGTGGCGGCGCAGGGCGACGACGGCGTCGAGGCGGCGCGCGGCGACGGCGGGGTAGAAGGGCAGCTGGGTGGCGTTCGGAGGGATCGAAGAACTAACTAAAACAAAAATTTCACAAGTGTTGACTATATAGTCAGAGCATTGGTCCTGGTTCGTGCCGCCAACCGGGACCAAAGGTCTCTTTTCAGTAGCCCAAAGGGCGGGAAGCAGAGACCTTTGGTCCCGGTTGGTGGTACCAACCGGGACTAAAAGGGGGGGCATTGGTCCCGGTTGGTGCCACGAACCGGGACCAAAGGGTGGCATTGGTCCCGGTTCGTGCCACGAACTGGGACAAATGGCCTTGCACAGCGGCGTGGTGGTGGGAGTTTAGTCCCACCTCGCTATTTGAGAGCGCCCCGCACCTGTTTATAAGCTGCGCCGCCTCTTCCCTCTCGAACTCTAAACTGCAGACCTATGGGCCTAATCCGACACTGATATGCCTGTGGGCCTGCTGGGCCTTCTGCGGGCCTGAATCCTGGCCCAACTAGCTGGGTTTCTAGTCGTATTCACGCCATGGTGGCCCAGTAGGTGGCATTTTTCTAATTTTTTTCATGTTTTTTATTTTCTTTTTTGCTTTATTTTTTGATTTTGTTTCTACTTACAACAAAATACTTACTGTTGCTATTTTTATTTATTTTATTAAAGTTTATTTTATTTTATTTTATTTTGTTTCTAATTATTTATTTTATAAAAGTTTATTTTATTTTGTTTCTACTTATTTATTTTATTAAAGTTTATCTTATTTTGTTTCTACTTATTTATTAAAGTTTATTTTGTTTCTACTTATTTATTTTATTTTCTTTTTTTCTTATATATTTATTTTATGAAAATTCTTTTTTGCTTTTAATGTTTTTAACAGAAAATACTTTGATAATTTTAGTTGCATAAATTTTATATAATTTTAGTTTCAATAACACTAGAGGTTTATAAAAGCTTTTTAGTTGATTCCTTTAGTACCGGTTCTAAGGCTGTTACAAAGGCATTTCATTTAGTACCGGTTCTAAGCCTGGTGCCCCACGAGCACCTTTAGTACCGGTTCGTGGCATGAACCGGTAATAGAGTTTTTTAATTGATTCTTTCTGCAGCTGTCTTTTAGTCCCACCTCGCCAAGCGAGAGGCACTCGCAGTGGTTTATAAGCCCTGAGTGCAGAGACGATGAAGGAGAGACGCAATGCTCACCTACATGTTGCTTAGCTTGAGGCCTTGAAATGGTGTAGACTGCACGGAGGTATGTGTAGTTTCTCAAGGCCTGAAGCTAAGCAACGTGCAGGTGAGCATTGCGCCTCTCTTTTATTTTTAATAACTTATTAAAACTCCGGACTTTTTTTGCGTTCAGTATGCACCATGCAAAGCCACGTCATCAATTTTCAACCCTTTCTGACCTCATTTGTTATTTTTCATGCATTTACTGATTTTTTGAGCTATATGACCCTGAAATTGAAAAGCATTTCAAATGAACTCTGAAAAGGTTGAAAGTTGGCATGGCATCATCATTTCACCCACATAGCATGTGCTAAAAAGTTGAGATGGTTACGACAAAAATTGGATGCACTTCGTGTACAAAACGGACAATCTGTTTCGAGGTATCATGGTTTCATACGGAAACTCGTCTGTTACAACAGGCATTTCATTTCTTCACATGTAACTACACTGATGTTCTAGATCAAAGGCATCATCATAATAGTTGTGGAGAGAAAGTCTTCACCTTTTCTTCGCTTGAGTCCTTTGCTTATTGCGCCGTAACCATGGATAATCTTCATCGTTTATCAGGGTGCTTGGGTCAGCCTTGACTTTGAAGGGAGAAATTTCATGAAACTTTTCATAATCTTCGGACATGTCTGTCTTGCCCTCCACTCCCACGATGTCTCTTTTTCCTGAAAGAACTATGTGGCGCTTTGGCTCATCGTATGATGTGTTCGCTTCCTTATCTTTTCTTTTTCTCGGTTTGGTAGACATGTCCTTCACATAGAAAACCTGCGCCACATCATTGGCTAGGACGAACGGTTCGTCTGTGTACCCAAGATTGTTTAGATCCACTGTTGTCATTCCATACTGTGGGTCTACCTGTACCCGCCTCCTAGCAGATTGACCCATTTGCACTTAAACAAAGGGACCTTAAAATCATGTCCGTAGTCAAGTTCCCATATGTCCACTATGTAACCATAATATGTGTCCTTTCCCCTCTTGGTTGCTGCATCAAAGCGGACACCACTGTTTTGGTTGGTGCTCTTTTGATCTTGGGCGATCGTGTAAAATGTATTCCCATTTATCTCGTATCCTTTGTAAATCAATACAGTCGAAGATGGTCCCCTGGACAACGAGTACAGCTCATCACAAACAGCGTTGTCACCTCTGAGATGTGTTTCCAACCAACTGCCAAAAGTCCTGATGTGTTCACATGTAATCTAGTCGTCACACTGCTCCGGGTGTTTGGAGCGCAGACTGTTCTTGTGTTCATCGATATACGGGGTCACTAAGGTAGAGTTCTGTAGAACTGTGTAGTGTGCGTGAGACCAAGAATGCCCGTCCCTGCATATTATTGAGTCCCCTCCAAGCGTGCCTTTTCCAGTCAGTCTCCCCCATACCGCGATTTAGGGAGACCAATCTTCTTAAGGCCAGGAATGAAGTCAACACAAAACCCAATGACATCCTCTGTTTGATGGCCCATGGAGATGTTTCCTTCTGGCCTAGCGCGGTTACAGACATATTTCTTTAGGACTCCCATGAACCTCCCAAAGGGAAACATATTGTGTAGAAATACGGGGCCGAGAATGACAATCTCGTCGACTAGATGAACTAGGACGTGTGTCATGATATTGAAGAATGATGGTGGGAACACCAGCTCGAAACTGACAAGACATTGCGCCACATCACTCCTTAGCCTTGGTATGATTTCTGGATCGATCACCTTCTGAGAGATTGCATTGAGGTATGCACATAGCTTCACAATGGCTAATCGGACGTTTTCCGGTAGAAGCCTCATCAATGCAACCGGAAGCAGTTGCGTCATAATCACGTGGCAGTCATGAGACTTTAGGTTCTGGAACTTTTTCTCTGGCATATTTATTATTACCTTTATATTCGACGAGAAGCCAGACAGGACCTTCATACTGAGCAGGCATTCAAAGAAGATTTCCTTCTCTTCTTTGGTAAGAGCGTAGCTGGCAGGACCTTCATACTGCTTTGGAGGCATGCCGTCTTTTTCGTGCAAACGTTGCAGGTCCTCCCGTGCCTCCGGTGTATCTTTTATCTTCCCATACACGCCCAAGAAGCCTAGCAGTTTCACGCAAAGGTTCTTCGTCACGTGCATCACGTCGATTAAAGAGCGGACCTCTAGGTCTTTCCAGTAGGGTAGGTCCCAAAGTATAGATTTCTTCTTCCACATGGGTGCGCGTCCCTCAGCGTCATTCGGAACAAATAGTCCGCCGGGACCCTTTCCAAAGATTACGTGTAAATCATTGACCATAGCAAGTACGTGATCACCGGTACGCATGGCGGGCTTCTTCCAGTGATCTGCCTCGCCTTTGAAATGCTTGCCTTTCTTTCGACATTGATGGTTGGTCAGAAGAAATCGACGATGGCCCAGGTACACATTCTTCCTGCATTTGTTCAGGTATATACTTTCGGTGTCAGCTAAACCGTGTGTGCATGTGTGGTATCCCTTGTTTGTCTGTCCTGAAAGGTTACTGAGAGCGGGCCAATCGTTGATGGTTACAAACAGCAATGCGTGCAGGTTAAATTCCTCCTGTTTGTGCTCATCCCACACACGTACACCGTTTCCATTCCACAGCTGTAAAAGTTCTTCAAATAATGGCCTTAGGTACACATCAATGTCGTTGCCGGGTTGCTTAGGGTCTTGGATGAGAACTGGCATCATAATGAACTTCCGCTTCATGCACATCCAAGAAGGAAGGTTATACATACATAGCGTCACGGGCCAGGTGCTGTGATTGCTTCTCTGCTCCCCGAAAGGATTAATGCTATCCGCGCTTAAACCAAACCATACTTTCCTTGGGTCACCTGCAAACTCAGCCCGGTACTTTCTCTCGATTTTTCTCCACTGCGACCCGTCAGCGGGTGCTCTCAACTTCCCGTCTTTCTTACGGTCCTCACTGTGCCATCACATCAACTTGGCATGCTCTTCGTTTCTGAACAGATGTTTCAACCATGGTATTATAGGAGCATACCACATCACCTTCGCAGGAACCCTCTTCCTGGGGGGCTCGCCGTCAACATCACCAGGGTCATCTCGTCTGATCTTATACCGCAATGCACCGCATACCGGGCATGCATTCAAATCCTCTTATGCACCGCGGTAGAGGATGCAGTCATTAGGGCATGCATGTATCTTCTGCACCTCCAATCCTAGAGGGCATACGACCTTCTTTGCTGCGTACGTACTGTCGGGCAATTCATTATCCTTTGGAAGCTTCTTCTTCAATAGTAGCTTCTCAAATCCTTTGTCAGGCACAACATTCTCTGCCTTCCACTACAGCAATTCCAGTACGGTACCGAGCTTTGTGTTGCCATCTTCGCAATTGGGGTACAACCCTTTTTTGTGATCCTCTAACATGCGATCGAACTTCAACTTCTCCTTTTGACTTTCGCACTGTCTCCTTGCATCAACAATGACCCGTCGGAGATCATCATCGGGCACAATATTGTCTGATTCCTCTTGATCTTCAACAGCTTCCCCCGTTGCAGCATCACCGTATTCCGGGGGCACATAGTTGTCATCGTCCTCTTCTTCTTCGCTGTCTTCCATCATAACCCCTATTTCTCCGTGCCTGGTCCAAACATTATAGTGTGGCATGAAACCCTTATAAAGCAGGTGGCTGTGAAGGATTTTCCGGTCAGAGTAAGACTTCGTATTCCCACATATAGGGCATGGACAACACATAAAACCATTCTGCTTGTTTGCCTCAGCCACTTCGAGAAAATTATGCACGCCCTTAATGTACTCGGAGGTATGTCTGCCACCGTACATCCATTGTCTGTTCATCTGCGTGCATTATATATAATTAAGTGTGTCAAAAACCAATACAGAACATCATGGATAGATAAGTGACCAAATTAATAGAACTTCATCATCACAGTAAAACCAAAGTACATACATAGTTCTCATTGAACAACATATAGCTCTCCAGAGCATCTAATTAAACCATACATTGAAACTATGTAAAACATTTCAATGCAACAACAAATGCGATCATAATCGCAACCAAGGTAACAATTGATCCAACGGCATAATGATAGCAAGCCTCAGTATGAATGGCATATTTTCTAATCTTTTTAATCTTCAAACGCATTGCGTCCATCTTGATCTTGTGATCATCGACGACATCCGCAACATGCAACTCCAATATCATCTCCTCCTCCTCAATTTTTTTTATTTTTCCTTCAAATAATTGTTTTCTTCTTCAACTAAATTTAACCTCTCGACAATAGGGTCGGTTGGAATTTCCGGTTCACATACCTCCTAGATAAATAAAATCTATGTCACATTGGTCGGCATAATTGTCATAAACAATAAATGAACCAAATAGTTATAAAAGATAATATATACCACATCCGAATCATAGACAGGACGAGGGCCGATGGGGGTGGATACCAAAACCATCGCACTATATAATAACAAGCAATAACAAAAGTAAGAAAATTAGACAACTATCTATCTAAAGTAAGAATTTTTTTCTTTCAGAAAGAAGATAAGAACAAGAGGCTCACCACGGTGGCGCCGGCGACGAGATCGGCGCCGGCGATCGACCGCGGTGAAGACGGGGACGGGACGTGACGGACCGCTAAACCTTGACAAATCTCGGGGAAAATGGATCTTGGAAGTCAAGCTTCGAGAGGAGAAAGCTTAACTAGTGTGGCTCGGGCATTTCATTGAACACCTCATGTGCATAGGAGGTGAGCTAGAGCACCATAAAGCTCTTCCCTCGCCGGCCAGAAAAAACAGAGCAGTGTGGAGTGCTCTGCTGAGGCGAGGGGGTATATATAGCCACCTCATGGGTCCTGGTTAGTGCCTGGAACCGGGACAAATGGGTCCAGACGAACCGGGACAAATGCCCCACGAGGCCCGGCCGGCTCCCTGGGCGCACGAACCGGGACATATGCCCCTCATGGGTCCCGGTTCGTGACTGAACTAGGACTAATGGGCTGGCCAGGCCCCAACCAAAGCCCTGTTTTCTCCTAGTGGGACACTCAATCATAAGAGAAACTCTACCAGAGTTGCCATATCGTCCGTTGTCACAACACATATAGAGCCCTCCATATATATTTGGAGACCGGCAGGCGGCACGCAAACTCAATGTTGTCGTATCCCAGCCTTTGTAAAATAATTTGTTTGTTCATTCAGACAATTTGATTCCCTTCGAATTTTAAATGTTTAGCACATCATGTAAACATGCACATAGTTTTTTACAAGTTGATGAACAAAAACATTTAACCGACAACATATACATATCACGAGTTGCCGGCGTGTGCACCGTTCCTTTCTCTGGCGTGTGCATTGTCCCCTTCTTCGAGATTCATGGAGTGCATGACACCACACACGCTTGTCCCAAAATGCTCGCGCCACATTATCTATTGGGTTCGGATCCAACATGATGGACTGATTCTCCTCAGTTATGCAGTCAGTTGTCCTCTGACGCTTTGGAATTTTGAGCTTACGTGCCTCCATCTCATCTTGACGTGTCTCCTCTCTTACATAGCATCTCATCTTGCGGAAATCCATTGGCGGAGACTGGGTGTCATTCCCTGATGAAACTTGGCAAGCACTTAAAACATTTATCATTCTTTGCCACAATTTTTTTTTGAATTTTTTGATTTCTTTTTAGATTTCACTGTTCATGGTGGTATCGTAAGAGCTAAAACTCGGATGGGCACTTACCAACACTTTTGTCATGAATGCAAGTGACATTGACATATATTTGATGTTTTTCCGAACATTTTGGTATCTTTTTTGCATTTTTCTGATTTAGTATGAAATAGTTATGAAGTTTTCAAAGTGACGGTCAAACGGTCAAAGGGCAAAAGTACAAGATGATCAAAATGGGTTGGGCAAGACCACGTGTTTTCAGAAGTTAGGGGCAATCCTGACGAGGGGGACACAACTAAGGGTATAAAACCAATTATCCCTTTTTTTGTATCAATCCATGTCATAAAAAATGTGTTAGGGGTTGGCTAGTATATTAGGGCATCTCTAGCGGATGCCCAAAAACCTATATATGCCAGGGGGATTCTTTTCTTTGGGGAATTAAGCACTAGCTAGCATATCCCATAATCGTTAATTCCCAAAAAATGTAGCCTTCTATCCCGCAAAAATTTCAACTCTAGCCTATATTGTCGTGAGAGACACATCTCATTGAAAATGGAGGATACTCCCACTCCACCACTCCCAAAAATTTAGCTCTCGTCTAACCACGTCGCCACTACATCAACCCGCAACGCCGGAGGTCTGTCGCTGCTCCGATGACCTAGAAAACTTGATCCTTCGCTTGCCCCGCACCTTCGGCCACCCTCACCAGTGTCGGAATCCCATCAGTCCCGACGAATTCGGCTCCGCCGACATGGTCTCCCCTCCGACCTCGTAGATTTGTGCAACACGTAGCAGGCACCGAGCACCAGGGGGGTCCCAGTGCTTCACCTTCGTGCACTTTTGCAGGCACACCACCGGCTCTTGAGCGCTGCGAAGGCATCCTCTACCACCTGCCAAAAGTCGCTGACCTTCTCCTTGAAGGTGTGAACCATCCAGGCAATGTTCTGGTGGGTGTAGGGACGAGGCCCCAGTGGGCGAGGGAGTAGGTCGTGCCACCGCAAACACAAGACCCGGCCATAATCCCCTCCATGACACCCACCACGTCAGGCATGTCGGAGATGGACTTGACGACGGCGATAGCAACAGAGCCGCGGTCCGGCCACCGGAGGAACTGATGCATGAGGATGGAGCAGATGGCGCCGTAGACGTCGAGGACCAGCGAGTAGCACGTGGAGAGATGTCGACGCCGAAGCACTTGGATACGAGCCAGAGTGGCTCGTCAGTGGACAGACAACACACGGACGCACGCACGCACGCACGGCCACATGCTGCTTTGGGAGAATCTGGTAACTAAGAAAAATTTAGTCCCCTAAAAATAACTTTTTAGAGGATGGGGGAGAAGATGGGGATTAATTCATTTGGATCTGCTATAGATGCCCTTAGGTACCTACTACGTCCCAACACTCTCGTAGGTTTGTCATTGTTTTTATCAATGATCCTTGTCTTACTGCAATATGTTATTTTAGCATTAATTTTGGTGTCCAAATAATATGTTGCTGGTTTGGAGATCCCTTTGATAGTACGGCAAGTAGAACATCGTCCCAATACCCTAATATGTTAAACATAAATCCTTAGGGACATAAAGATACTCCATTCCAACAACCTATTTCATAATTTTGAAGTGTGAGGCAAATTCAAGAAAAAATTGCCTCCGAAGATCAGTATGGAATAAAGTATGTTTTTAGTCATCACAAGTATCCTTTGGTTAATTGATAACATCTTGAAAATTTGTATCACAAATAAGCGCATAGACAAGTGAAGGCATCGTGACATTCGTTTGACATGTATTATGTAGACAATAGACCTAAGAAGATTTATTTATGGTTATTTGATAAATCGAATGATTTTACTCTTGAACTGCTATGTTACTGCTAGGCAGATTTTGGAAGCTAGCCTTTTCCAACAACAAACTAGTGTGGGGTGATGTTAGGACAAAAAAAAAAATACCCACAAAAATATCTTGTGCGGGCACACAAAAGTAGAATCATACTACAAATAGAAACCCTCTACTAAAATCTTTAAAAGTAAGAGTATATCCACTAGCAGATGCAAACATAGTAATGCATATGAGAAAACCAACACGCCTCGCTCTTTGTGTGCAACATGGTTCCATTGGTAATATCTTTGGGTCTACTTATGGAGAAAGTGCTTATGAAAGCTGGTCAAATTTCGGAGTTTCCTCTTGTAATTTCCCCTTTATTTACAAATTCTCCCTCGCCCTTCTCCAACCCGAACATGGTGTCATACAATGGCTTGTGCATAGTCTCTGGGAGGCAGAACACGAGTAGCCCACCGATGATACCCAACATGCCAAACACCGCGAATGGCATCCGCTCCCCGAGTAACACTACCATGGGTGCTAGTATGGCACCCATCTTGGAAGCTTGTAACGTACATCCCATCGCCGCAGTACGCACCGTCGTAGGGAACAACTCTGCTGTGTATACAACCAATAGGTTATATGTCGCGGCCATTCCGAAGATTCCTACCACCCCACATGCCATCCTCAGCGCCCTACAATGACATGCAATTGTCTACGGTTAAAGCAAATCTTCTAACTCATCATGTCACGTACATGCAAAAACAAGAAGGATTTAATTACCTCATGGCACCGACGCCGGTAATAAGACTGGCAGATGTACAGAAAACACCGCTGAGAAGCATCGAGCCAATGGCGAGTGGCTTCCGACCCAAGTGTTGGAGGAGCACCGTAGTGAGAAGAAATGCGGGCATTTCGGCGAGAGAGTTAACAGCCACACTGATGTAAAGGTTAATCTTTAGATTGACCACATTGAGGCTCAGCCCGTAGTATACTACCGAACAAAGGAAACTGATGAGCACTGACAGCACCAGCCTGCCCCGCGTCGTTCGTGACCGAAACACGTCTAGGATTGACGACGACTCCTCGATATTCTTGTTGATGTCATCCTCATTGTCGATCTTGAGTGTGATGCCATCTGGGATGCTCTTTCGATTGGTGGACGCAATGTCTCGTATGACGCGCATTGCATCCTCGGCGCGCCTCCGCACAAGGTACCAACGTGGGGACTCAGAGACGAACGGCATGATGGTGAGCACGAAGACGAGGGAGGGCATGGAGGTCACGACATAGAGGAGGCGCCAGGAGGACTGGAACATCGCGGCGATGCCGGCAAGGATCGCGATGCCGCCGGAGAAGAAATAACATGTCGACATGCCAACAACGCCACGATAGGAGGGCCCTACGGGCTCTGTGGCAAGGATGAAGGAGCAAAGGCAAATGCTGCCAGCGCTAAAGCCCGTGAGGATGCGCAAGGCCACGTAGGCCCAATAGTTGGGGGAGAGCGCGGTGAGGAGGCCGAAAATGGCATTGAGGGAGCACACCGCCAAGAGGGATCCCTTCCGACCTAGAGAAGAGTCTGATAAGTGTCCAAAGATGCCAGCGCCTGCAACAAGCCAACCATATGGTTAAGTACATGAAACAACAATGCAAAATAAATTGATAAATAAATAAACAGTTTGACCAAACTTTTTTCGACAAAGGGGTGTATTTTATTGACTCGTAATGTAGCTCTTGGATTGTAATCTAGCTCTCTTTTTCTAATGAAGAGAGCTCAAATTGGTGCAAAGTATAAGCCAATGCTCAGATTATGAGTACTAATAGTTGTGGAGTTGTAAACGTCAATTTGCTACTCTAAATAAAATCAACATTACTTGCTCCACATACTAGTAACACATACGTTACTGATCTAGTTGCGGTTTAACTTTTTTTAGAGAAAAAGTATATATGCCCGACTTTATAAATAAAACCACCACCAAGAGTATAACAGACGCTAAAGCAACCACGAAAAGAGATGAGCAAATAGAGTATCAGGCCACAAACCTAGGCACGCAGGCCAACATAGTTCACGGCACGCAGGCCAACAACCCACTACCAAAAGAAGAAACGCTGCTAAGATTGAGCTTGGGCGTCCGAGTTTTGCGGTGATAAGGAAACGGCAGAGGCTCAAACCATCCCAAGCAGCACCTCCAGAGCATCACGATCAGCAAGTTTACAATACAACTACAACTATCCTCTTGAACTAGTAATGCGTCGATCCAGTGATTCGAATGACTGAGGCAGACAGCATGTGATGTAGAGTAACGGCTATACGGGAGCATCAAAACGGCGGAATCATCCACATAATAGATCACCGACGGGAGCACAGCAGTATCGTACGTACGTACCGATCATGGCGCTGGCGAAATAGAGAGCATGGACGAGGCCGACCTTGTAGCTCTCGCCGCAGACGAGTCCCCACTCGGCCACCGTCGAGGAGCCGCTCCCCTGGTCCCACTCCCACCCGGCCGCGGCGCCGGCGCAGCGGTCGCCGCACCGGCCGTCCCCCGCGGGGCACGACATGGCCGGCTCGCGGTCGGCGAAGACCATGACCATGGTGTGCATCGCCTCCAGAATCCACGCCGCCGTCACCAGCAGGAAGTGCCGCAGCTGCCACCGCCCGAACTCCCCCGCGTGCAGCGCCAGCGCGTCGTCGATGCTCAGGCGCTCGCCGCCGCCGACACTGCCCGGGCCGGCGAGGAGCACCTCGGTGGTGGACATCACCGCGCGTACGTCGCGGAGCGAGCGTGGTGTTGGCAATGCTCTGGATTAATTCGCTTGGCGCCCAACGAGTGTGGTGCTGAGCTTGACCACGTGCTACTTATAGGCCTGTGGGCATCTGCGTTCATCAAATGCCCCACAGTACACACACACCTAATCCACTGTAGCGCCCAACGAGTGAATCATGCGTATCAAATCAAATTGAAAAATGGAGATGTGCATCCGCATCCGCATGGCAAGTTCTTTTGGCATCCGTATCGACGACTGAATTGATTACGCTAGCTGCACAGATATGATTTGCCGCATGTAGGCATCACAAGACAGCTACTCCATTTCCATGATCTGTGCGTGGAATCGACTGGGTATTGGCAAGTCCTGCACTATGCTGCACCATGCCTACCCACAAACATCTAACCAATTTTATACTATGCCACCCGAGCTTTGCCACACTTACGTTTTTTTTTTTTACTTAAGCACCTTACGAAAGCATCATGGCACCTGGCGATTTTTTTTGAAACTTTGGCATCTAGTGATTACGTAACAGGCCCGTAGGTGTAGAATTATTGATGCGACCACTAGTGTTTTTTTCGTCAAAAAAAAACCCCACTAGTGTTTTCTCCGTACAACCACTGTTCCTAATTGAAGCTTTACCTAATAGAGTACTACATCGAAGAGGCATTAAACTTCTCTCACATTCAGATCTGCTATCTGCTGCAACGCGGTCCAGCCTGCTGCCGCTCGTTGCCATGGCTGCGTCGGATCCACTCGCGTAGTACTCCTGCATTATAAGGAAGCAAGTCCACCCGATCCAAATGATGCATCGGCGGATCCTGCGGATCAGGGCTGCCGGGACCAATGAGTTGCCTGGCCTAAAACTGTCGAGGACTGGGGTTGGACTCCACAGTGGGCAAGCTTCGAGACCTGATTGGGTCGTACAACCCAGCGGTGGTATTTCTGAGCGAGACCAAAAAAACGGCGAGAGCGATGGAGAGACTCAAGTGGAGTCTTGGGTTCAAAAATGATGTGGCAATGGATTATGTGGGTAGAAGTGGAGGATTAGCTTTGTGGTGGAGAGATCATCTGCAGGTTACAGTGAGGCACTGGTGCTAATATTTCATTGATGCAGAGATTGTGCTTGACGGCAAGCCATGTAGATTCACTGGTTTCTACGGGGAGCCACGCACGACCTCCGAAAGAATTCATGGGATGCTATCAGATACCTCAGAAGCCAGGACAACCTTCCACGGTTGTGTGCAGGTGACTTTAAGGAAGCAATGTTTCAAAAGACCAGCGAGGGGGGGGGGGGCAACTTGAGAACATTTTCACAGATGGAGGATTTTAGGGACTGCCTGCCTGACTGTGGCATGGTGGACCTAGGATTCTCGGGGTACCCTTACACATGGGATAACAAGCAAGATGGAGATAGAAATGTTCAGGTCAGGCTAGACCGGGGGACATGCAACGATGGTTTCTTGGCCTTGTTCCCGGAGACGACCGTGGAGCATGTTGTCACATAAGAATCAGACCGTATGGCCTTACTAATACCCGCCTTGGAGACAGCTCCGCTGCGTGGCTTGTGAGGAGAGAGGTAGTTCCGATACGAAGAAGCGTGGACGAGACATGAAGCTTAGGAAGGAATGGTTGCAGAAGCGTGGGAAGCAGCAGGGTCGGGTAGCTGGGCATTAACGCAACATGCACTAGTGAAAGTATGAACCCTAAGCCTCGTTTTCAAGCATTGCAATACCGTTTATGCTCCGTTTTATCACTTGCTACCTTGCTGTTTTTATATTTTCAGATTACAAAAACCTATATCTACTATCCATATTATACTTGTATCACCATTTCATTGCCGAACTAGTGCACCTATACAATTTACCATTGTATTGGGTGTGTTGGGGACACAAGAGACTCTATATTATTTGGTTGCAGGGTTGTTTGAGAGAGACCGTCTTCATCCTATGCCTCTCACGGATTGATAAACCTTAGGTCATCCACTTGAGGGAAATTTGCTACTGTCCTACAAAACTCTGCGCTTGGAGGCCCAACATGAGTCTACAAGAGAAGGTTGCGTAGTAGACATCACTAATCGGACTTAGCCAAAATACATATTGACAGAATACTAAAGCAGTTTAGTACGTAAAATGTCAATAAGAGTTTCTTGTCAATTTCACATCGAAAGAGTCAGTATCCTAAGATACTGATGAGCGAAATATGATTTCAACCACACTTGTATTCCATGGTATGTAAACAACCAGATATTTCCAAAACTCCAAGTTAGTTGTATGTAAAAGTTACTAGTATGGTCAAATTGTTGATCATAGTACAATAATGAAAATGTTGTTAAGGATTAACGCCATGTTTCTCACACACGGAGAAAATGAAGAAATTGTTGTAATGAGTTATATCAATGAAGGCTCGTTGTAAGTAGTGCATCGATAAAATCTTCATGTTTTTCACACACGAGGAAAATGAAGAGATTGTTGTAAGGAGTTACATCAATGATGGCTCGTTGTAAGTAGTACATCCATAAAATCTTCATCTATGCTCCAAGGGATTTTTTGATTTCAATTAAAAGTGATTTATGGTGGCACGGTAAGTTGGAATTGGTCCAAAAAGTTACTGTGGTAGATTCTATAATAGAAGGCTAAGTATATTATTGCTTTAGAAGAAAAAATGAAGGGTGATAAATCGAAAGTTCATTTATGAGCTTGGTATGGTTTCTAGATGATTGTATCATTGGAACAATATTCTTACTAGTGGTTCCATAACTCACTCTAAGAAATCAAAGGTTCTACCAGTGATTCAATCTACCAAGCCGGTTTCACACAAATTATGAATTCTTGTGAAAGCATGATAGATGCATAGAAATGCAAATGATACACACGGATCTGAAGTTGTCAGATTCGATAGGATGAATTCTATTCACAAGCAAAGCATGGACTGACACCGGATTGCCATTGGTGTTAAAGTTAAAAGTGCTAACTAGATTATTGACTCTAGTGCTAGTGGGAGACTGTTGGAAATATGCCCTAGAGGCAATAATATTGTACTATTATATTTTCATTATACATACACTACTAGAAAAAGGCCCATTTGTCCCGGTTCTGGAACCGGGACTAAAAGCCCTCCAAGTGGCCGCTGTTTGGAGCTTGACCTTTTGTCCCGGTTGGTAACACCAACCGAGACTAAAGGATTTTTTTAAATTTTTTTTTGGAAAAAATTGATTTTTTTCTTGATTTTCAAATTTCAGAATTATTTGTATTTAATCTCTAATCACCCCCATGGCTGCTCAATTTAATCTCTAATCTTTAATCACCCCTCTTCATTCCAAATCGTCTAATTTCTCAGCTGGTCACCCATCCTCTCACTACTCCAGCCTGAGCACGCTTAACTTTCGAGTTCTATTCACCCTAGTTTCCAAGTCTGCACTTGTTGTTTTCCTGACAATAGTAAGCTGTCAATACTATTAACCCTCAGGAGTTTAGCTTGAGCATGAAGTCACACATTACACCGTTTGTGTTTGAAACTATTATTATTAAAACCAATAATTATTTAGTAACACTAATATGTCTTGAATAACTAGTTTGGCCATAGTTTGACCACTGTTTGACCAGATTTGACCAAAATTCAAAAAAACTGAAATAATTATTTAGTAACACTAATATTCTTGAATAATTATTTAGTAACCCTAATATTTCTTGAATAAGTAGTTTGACCACAGTTTGACCAAAATTCAAAAAAACTGAAATTTGAGCATATCCTTTTTTCCTTTTAGAATTTGAGGATTCTAAAAAATTGCAATACGGCCTATGGCGGTCAAAATCGGATGCGGATTTTCGTTTTGAACATTTTGATATATTATACTTTTTTTGACATCGTATGCAAAAGATATAGTCGTTCTACTTTTTTATCACATTTTTTTGCAAAACATGTCCAAATTTATGTTTTTAAATGTTCCTAACTAGTAGATGTAGTAACAAAACTACATCTCGAAGGATTTTAATTTTTGAAGTTTTTATCATTTTTTCGTTTTTTCCAAAAATGAAATGGCGATACACGCGGGGGGGGGGGGGGGGGGGGGGTAGAGTTTGAACCCCTTTAGTCCGCGATGGTATCCTACCGTCGACTACATCTGCTAGCACCGTCCCAACAAGAGTCACAACTAAGGTTAACCAAGCCAGAGTCACGTTCTATTAAAGTCACTTTTTAATATAGCAAAACTAATTCTATCAACTATTATTATAGGCTAAACAACTATTAATACAAAATAGTAGCAAAATAAATATTAATTAATTATAAAAATTTATCTACTGTTGTCTAACAGAAGCCTACTACAACATGTTAAAATCTATAGAAAGAACTAATTTAAAATAATTGAAAACAACAATTAAAGGATTAAAACAACTATATAAGCAAAGCAGTACTGTTTTAATTAAAATCCTAATTTATATTATTCTAAAAATAACCAAATAAATATTACTGTGACAACAATCTGATATGTGACTAGGAGCAAAAAGAATTAAATTATAAACTATTTTAAACTCAAATTATGCACAATCTAGTGTTTGAAGCAAATTTGAAAAAATTCATATTTAAATCATTCAAATTTGAAAACTAATGGCACAAACAGAAACTAGACAAAATTTTGAATCTAATGCAAAAAGAATCACTCAAAAACATCAAATATCCTAAAAGATATAAGCAATTTGAAAAAGGAACTAAAAACAAAAAACAAATCGAAAAAAATTCAAAATCCTTTAGTCCCGGTTTGTAACATTAGCCGGGACTAAAGGGCATCGCACCCTTTAGTACCGGTTCGTGTCTCAAACCGGGACTAAAGGTCTAATCTTTAGTCCCCGTTTGATATACGAACCGGGACTAAAGGGCATCGGACCCTTTAGTCCCGGTTCGTGTCTCAAAACCGGGACTAAAGGTCCCATTTGAACCGGGACTAATGCCTTCCCGACACCCTAGCCACTCGAACCGGGACTAATGCTCATATTAGTGCTCATATTAGTCCCGGTTCGTAACGCAACCGGGACTATTGCTCCGATCCGGCTGTGACGAAAGCCCTGTTTTCTACTAGTGATAGTTAAGAGTTTATATTCCATGCTATAACTGCTATGATCCTGGAATATGTGATTCAGTGGAAAACTCATATGCACGTGTGGAATAATAAACGGTAAACAATAGGTTCCGGGTCTCGCCTCTAAGACTGGCTCAAGTGTTGTTGGTGATCATGTTTTCCGGATTTTAGGATATCGTTAAGTGTAATCATAGTCCTAAAACAACATGAGGGTATGGTGTTAGAAGAACAATCATATTGAATCGACCCAATAGTTGTCTGTTATATTATGTGATTATATCGTCTGAAACCATCTGTTATAACACGGAGTGTTGGCATGTATTTTAGTTCCTCATACCATGAGATTGTATTGGTCACTTCCTACTGGACGGTGGGCTTTGGGGTTGCTCAAACGTCATCTGTAACAAGGTGATCATAACGACAACTTTCAGGCTCACCGGAAAGTTTGACAAGTGACCGGACAGCTCGAGAGTGAGATTTGCTCCTCCGACGATGGAGAGATAATCTTAGGGCCCTCTTTGTGTGATGGCATCCATCATCGTCTGGCCAGACACAAGTGACTACGTCACGGGGATGCCGGAACACGGCAACGAGAAAGAAGAACAAAACCGGCAACGGGAGCAACGATATAGTGAGCATGGTGATGACTCTGGAGGATACCGATGCACACCAGGTTTTGTAAAGTATCGCGAAGCAAAGGAAACATCACATGATAACCAAAGGTTTACTCGAATATCATTCATGTAATCATAGGGACCGATATGGATGTCCACGGTTCTGCTATCGGTCATTGAACGAAGGGGTTTCGTGCATGGCTATGGTTCCCGAACCTACGAGGTCACAAGCTTAACGTAATCACGATCTACTGAGTATTAGTAGGACGGGATTGATGAGAATATATTTGTGGAAATATTTCATTAATATTGGAATAGTTCCGAGAGGTTCCGGAAGCGTATTAGGGTCACCAGAAGGGTGTCGGTGAATATCGGGTAATATCGATTAATATATATAGGTGGAAAATATATAATGCTTTGAAAGAGTTTATAACAAATATATATTTAATTTAATACCAATTGGCCTAAAAAGGCCAAGATGTGAAAGGCAACTTGGGCCACAAGGGCCCAAGTGGGAAGGCGCCCCCCTTTCCTTGTGTGTGTGTGGGGTGTGTGTGTGTGTGGGGGGGGGGGGGGTATATATATATATATATATATATATATATATATATATATATATATATATATATATATATATGACTCCTCTTTTGTACTCCCAAGAGTACATACTCCCATCTCTTAACCGATACTTCAGTTTGGATATTCCTAATTGTGAGAAACAAACAGCCAGAGAAGATTAAACAGAACTGATGCATGCAACGACCACACACATGCATGCGTCTGGTGATCCTAAAATTAAGGGATGCAGTACCAGATGCCTAATCCATCCATGTGCATGCACCGTTCAACAAAAAAAGAATCCATAATTTTTTACGTCACCACAAGAAAAAGGGATATATAATGTTTTTATTGAGTATATACTACTTTTATCCAAACGAGTGTGTACTGTCCTTTTTAATTGAGTATATACTGTTTTTCTTTTGCATGTACAGTATATACCGCTTGGTTTCATAACATGCATACACAGGGTCTTTTTTCATTTAGAATGAGTAGGTATTAATTGCTTGTGATCAAAAGAGTTATGTACTGGTTTTATTGAGTATGTACTATTTTTATACAAATGAGTGTGTGCAGTCTTTTTTATCAGTATATACTGTTTTTTTGGGCGGGGTAGAGTATATACTACTTGGTTTCATAATAGGCATTCACTGGGATTATTTCCCTTCGGAAGGACATTGTACTACTAGTACTTCGTCGCCAAAAACTGAAAGAAGTATATACTACTTGGCAACTTTATCCGTGTATGTAAATCTAATGGGTATATGCTACTTTCAAAACAAATGAGTATACTACAATTTGACAGAAAATAAAGGACTGGCCAGTTTTTAAGATCGGTTGAGTAAGCATACTACTTTGTAAAGTAGTGTATATTTACTTCTTCTTTTTTGCTAAGAGTGTATATTTACTTAGCAAACAGAGGATGGTCGATTAGTAGTATATATGCTACGTATTTTTGCAAGAAAGTAGAATACAAAATGGAATTTCTCTGAGATACTTCAAAAGGAAGTATCCATATTTTTTGAACTGAACAAAGGGTATCACAGTACTTCTCACTCTGTGTGTTATATACATGTAAACAAAAGTCACTGCTTCTTCAGAGATCTATCAAGTGGCACCATGGTTAACAAGATACTCGATACATTGGTACATCATGTACAGAAATTTGCTTCTTGATACATGTACACTGCCTAAGCAAACTGGACTATGCAGCTACTTTATTTACATCTTCAAAAAGGGTTAATGCTAAAAAACTGAAGAAGAAGAAGAAAGAGGTATTCTTCCAGCAAGCTTCAGATAACACCACATGTACTTCTGGAAGTGCTCCTCAATCAAACAAATCTACAAGTTTTACATACATGGATATTCAAAGGAAAACAATTAGCAACATAAGTTAGACTTGATTCAAGAAACATTGTACAATTGTACATACCTAATATGTAGCTATATATACAAAAAATACTGAACTGGGTACAAAGAGAAAAGAAACAAAAAAAAGAGCTTAAAAATTGTTTACACCAGGAACTGTAAGTAATCTGATCTTCAGACTTTATTAAGGTGTTTAAGGATAAAAAAATAATTAGGTAGATTGGGTGAGACAAGGTGCTTCTCATCTGGTTCTACAATCAGTTTGGGCGGTGGCTGTGACAATATGCTCAATATACTGACGAACATACTCACTTGATTTACTAGAATTTGCACTAACGGGATGATGAATGGGTCTCATATCCTGACTAAACTTGAGATGAATATACCCATTATTTGGTGTCGCTAATACATTGACTACTCCATTATTAGAAGAAAAAAAATGCAGAAAATACTGCGCGCAACCAATTCGTACCAGATCTATCATGGTATACACACTGTTGAGTCAAAGAAAGATTTGAAAGAAGAGTGGCTAGATCTAACTAGTGATTGCTGGACTCCAAAGGTGCTTGCGGTTGGAGAACTTGCAGTACACTTTTACGTCCACCAGTAAGAACTGGGTTCCATTCCATTGTTCTCATGGATGGCACTCGGTTGTTGGAACGCGGAAGGCAATGATCGCCGGACTCCAGCCACCTACAAACCAGCAGAAAAAGAGAGTTGATTGCCTTGTCGATCTGGTTTCACACATCAGAGTCACGCACTGGAAACAAACCTGGTCAGTCAGGGCGTTGTTGGCCGGTGAGCAGATGAGCCGCTGCCAAAGAAGGCTGCTGCCGAGCGAGCTCCTTCTCCACCAGGCCGATGTAGTTCCAGCCTTGCGAGCCGCCGCCACATAACGCCAATGAGACGGGAGGGGAGATGGATAAGCGCAACGCAAATAAAAGCACCTAAAAAATCGGACCAATGACCTCTGTTTGTTTTAGATTGATTTTTTTTCACTCATCATTTCTTTAACTAAAAGCTAAATAGCTTTGAGCGGTAGGATTTCTATGCGCCAGTGAACAAACCAGCCACCGACACGTGCTTAGGAGTACGTACTCCTAAGAGTACCAACCCATTTTGTTATTCTGCTAACACCCATCCCACTTCTCCCCTGACCGAACACACTACCCACTACCCACCGCCCCACCCTTCCCACCTTCTCTGGTGTGGTGCAACACACACGAGCGGCCGCCCCCACCCTCCGGCGTGTCCCGACCAACCCGAGTCGCTGCCCTAGCTCCCGACCTTATCCGGCACGGTGCGCCCCACCAGAGGCGGAACCCCAACCTCTCCGGTATGGCGCGCACCATCGGAGCCATCGTCTCGCCCTCCGCACCTTCTCTGCGCTCGTCGCACCCCACGCGACATGCCGCACCACCTGGAACGGATCCGGCCGCCTGTGGAACGGATCTGGACACCCTCGACTGCAGCGCTCCTCCGGCGACCAACGAACACTCTAGCGCCGCCCCAGGCCTACCGCGACCCTCGTCAGGGTCCTGGGACTACCCAAGCCCTACCACCGTCTCCCTGCAGTCCCTCGGTGACCTCACCATGCCATAGCAGGGGGTGCTCCACCATGCCTCCGGCAGCGAGATGCAGGTGGTTCCCCCTCTCTCTGTAACCTCTCTTCCACCTACCTTCTGTCGACGATGATTCAGTGGACGAAAACACCACGGCGAGCAGAGGAGGGGGTCCACCCCCAACCCCTGTGTAGTTCACTTGATGCGTTCGTGCTGTGCGGAGTGCATCTGCGTGCATCACCGGTCGTGCGGGCAGTCCGCCTCCCCCTCCGCATGCCTGCACTAATTAAGGTTCCCACTGTGGTGTCCTTCATTGTTCGACCAGCCTCCCCCCTATTTGTAGCTCCTTTGAATTTGTTTGCTGCTCACTGAATATTATTTTTTGCGTTTTTTCAAGATGGAGCTCCTGCCTGGGCAGCTAATCCTGCACCCGCCTGCACCGTGAAGTTTAATTGAGCCTGTAGTTCAGCTCACCGGCGTCACTTTTGCAGTTTGATCATGTGGCATAGCTTTTTGTTTAGTGGCCGAGCAGTTCGGGATACGTAGTCGTGCGGTTCAGCAGCAGGGGTAGGTTCGCTGGCTTCCATCTTGTAGTTCACCGCGCCTCCCTCCTGTGCGGTTCAGAGGGACCCAAAAGAGGGTTGTTTGGTATCTTTAAAAGGCAGATGCAGTTCACTAACCGGTATCGAGGATTTGGTTGTAATTTATTATATTTTTATTTGTAAAATCATTGCAGTTCGTTGTACGATTGTTTGTGGTTCATTCTGTAAAAACTTAAAATGCGACAGAACCCATGTGGCCATGCAGTTCGGACGCTGTATCTTTAAAACATTAAAAGAAAATTATGCAGTACATTTGGTCATATGCTTCAAATCATTTCCCTCGTCTCTGTGGTCCCTTGTCTTATGCATTAGACACCTTAAGTATATTTTGCAGGATAAGACGAAGACACACAACAAAATTTGATGCAGCTTGATACGTCTCCAACGTATCTATAATTTTTGATTGTTCCATGCTATTATATTATCCATCTAGGATGTTTTATATGCATTTATATGCTATTTTATATGATGTTTGAGACTAACCTATTAACCTAGAGCCCAGTGCCAGTTTCTGGTTTTTCCTTGTTTTCGAGTATCGCAGAAAAGGAAAACCAAACGGAGTCCAATTGACCTGAAACTTGACGGAGCTTATTTTTGGACCAGAAGAAGGCCATGGAGTAAAAGAGTTGGGCCAGAAGAGTCCCGGGCTGCCCACGAGGGTGGGAGGCGCGCCCACCCCTTGGGCGCGCCCCCTACCTCATGGACAGCCCGGAGACCCCCTGACTTGTTCTCGATGCCAAAACCTCTTATATATACCCAAACTTCCAGAAAGAAACCTAGAACGGGAGTCCCACCGCCGCAAGCCTCTGTAGGCACCAAAAACCAATCTAGACCCGTTCCGGCACCCTGCCGGAGGGGGGAACCCTCACCGGTGGCCATCTTAATCATCCCGGCGCTCTCCATGACGAGGAGGGAGTAGTTCACCCTCGGGGCTGAGGGTATGTACCAGTAGCTATGTGTTTGATCTCTCTCTCTCTCTCTCGTGTTCTTGATTTGGTACGATCTTGATGTATCGCGAGCTTTGCTATTCACTACAAAAAAAATACACTTCCGTGATGATACGTGTTTGTCACAGTAGGTCACGTTTTCCGTCATGCATGTACATCCATGACAAATTTATGACAGAATCAAGATAGTCATACCTGTGCTATCGTAGAAGTGTTCCATGACATTACCAAAATTATCATCACGGAAGTGTCCACTTCCATGACGATAAATCGCGCGTCACAGAAGTGCTTTCGTCAAGGGTGACCGACACGTGGCATCCACCGTAACGGAACACCATTAAGCTATCAGGTCCGGTTTTGGATCCGTTAACCCCTTAACAGCCCCGACGACCAATGGGGATTTTCCACGTGTAAACTCATCATTGGCTGGAGGAAACACGTGTCGGCTTGATATGTCTCCGTCGTATCTACTTTTCCAAACACTTTTGCCCTTGTTTTGGACTCTAACTTGCATGATTTGAATGGAACTAACCCGGACTGATGCTGTTTTCAGCAGACTTTCCATGGTGCTATTTATGTGCAGAAACAAAAGTTCTCGGAATGACCTGAAACTCCACGGAACGTCTATTTGGAAATAATAAAAAATCCTTGCAAAAGATGAAGACCAGGGGGCCCACACCCTAGCCACGAGGGTGGGGGGCGCGCCTGCCCCCCTAGGGCGGACCCCCTACCTCGTGGCCCCCCTGGAGCTCCTCCGACCTCAACTCCAACTCTATATATTTGCTTTCGGGGAGAAAAAAACAGAGAGAAGGATTCATCGCGTTTTACGATACGGAGCCGCCGCCAAGCCCTAAAACCTCTCGGGAGGGCTGATCTGGAGTCTGTTCGGGGCTCCGGAGAGGGGAATCCGTCGCCGTCGTCATCATCAACCATCCTCCATCACCAATTTCATGATGCTCACTGCCGTGCGTGAGTAATTCCATCGTAGGCTTGCTGGACGGTGATGGGTTGGATGAGATCTATCATGTAATCGAGTTAGTTTTGTTAGGGTTTGATCCCTAGTATCCACTATGTTCTGAGATTGATGTTCCTATGACTTTGCTATGCTTAATGCTTGTCATAGGGCCCGAGTGCCATGATTTCAGATCCGAACCTATTATGTTTTCATGAATATATGTGAGCTCTTGATCCTATCTTGCAAGTCTATGGTCACCTACTATGTGTTATGATCCGGCAACCCCGAAGTGACAATAATCGGGACCACTCCCGGTGATGACCATAGTTTGAGGAGTTCATGTATTCACTATGTGCTAATGCTTTGTTCCGGTACTCTATTAAAAGAAGGCCTTAATATCCCTTAGTTTCCATTAGGACCCCGCTGCCACGGGAGGGTAGGACAAAATATGTCATGCAAGTTCTTTTCCATAAGCACGTATGACTATATTCGGAATACATGCCTACATTACATTGATGAATTGGAGCTAGTTCTGTGTCACCCTATGTTATGATTGTTACATGATGAACCGCATCCGGCATAATTCTCCATCACCGATCCAATGCCTACAAGCTTTTCACATATTGTTCTCCGCTTATTTACTTTTCCGTTGCTACTGTTACAATCACTACAAAACACCAAAAATATTACTTTTGCTACCGCTACTTTTGTTACCGTTACCGTTACTTCCATATTACTTTGCTACTAAACACTTTGCTACAGATACTAAGTTATCCAGGTGTGTTTGAATTGACAACTCAACTGCTAATACTTGAGAATATTCTTTGGCCCCCCTTGTGTCGAATCAATAAATTTGGGTTGAATACTCTACCCTCGAAAACTGTTGCGATCCCCTATACTTGTGGGTTATCAAGACTATTTTCTGGCGCCGTTGCCGGGGAGCATAGCTCTATTCTTTGAGTCACTTGGGATTTATATCTTCTGGTCACTATGAAGAACTTGAAAGACGCTAAGACAACAATTTATCCCTCAACTACGAGGGGAGGTAAGGAACTGCCATCTAGCTCTGCACTTGATTCACCTTCTATTTTGAGTAAGCTTGCGACACCTAAACCTGCTTCTGCTATTCGTTCTGATATGTCGCATGTTATGAACTCAAGAGGTTATGAACTCAAGAGGTTATTAGCTAAATGGAAGCAACAATCTCTTAATGATAAAATGAAACCTGGCCCTGCTTTTGCTACTTCACCTATCTGTGTTACTGATAAAGATTATGAATTCTCTGTTGATCCTGATATAATTACTTTGGTTGAATCTGATCCTTTTCATGGCTATGAATCTAAAACTGTTGTGGCATATCTTACTAAATTAAATGATATAGCCACCCTGTTCACTAATGATGAGAAATCTCGCTACCTATATATCCTTAAAATATTTCCGTTCTCATTAAAGGGCGATGCTAAGATATGGTTTAATTCTCTTGATCCTGGTTGTGTGCGTAGTCCCCAGGATATGATTTATTACTTCTCTGCAAAGTATTTCCCTGCTCATAAGAAACAAGCTGCTTTGAGGGAAATATACAATTTTGTGCAAATTGAAGAAGAGAGTCTCCCACAAGCTTGGGGGAGGCTTCTCAAGTTACTTAATGCTTTGCCTGATCATCCTCTTAAGAAAAATGAAATACTTGATATCTTTTATAATGGACTAACCGATGCTTCCAGAGATTACCTGGATAGTTGTGCTGGTTCAGTTTTCAGGGAAAGAACACCGGATGAAGTTGAAATTCTATTGAATAATATGTTGACAAATTAAAATAATTGGACACTTCCTGAGCCAGCTCCTGAGCCAATTCCTGAGCCTATTCCTAAACCAACTCCGAAGAAGAGAGGTGTTCTATTTCTCAGTCCTGAAAGATATGCAAGAGGCAAAGAAATCTATGAAAGAAAAGGGTATTAAAGCTGAAGATGTTAAGAATTTACCTCCTATTGAAGAAATACATGGTCTTAATTCACCGCCTGTTGAAGAAACTCATGGTCTTGATAACCCTACACAGGTAGTAAAGGTAAATTCTCTCTATAGATTTGATGAAGGTGATATTCCTCACTATAAGTCTGCTAGACAATGCTTAGAAGAGTTTGATAATTTTATTGTCAAACAAGAAAACTTCAATGCTTATTTTGGTAGACAATTGAAATACAATTCCGATACGCTTGAACACTTGAGTAATTACATGGCTAATGTTAAAGGTGAACTTAAACTTATTAGTAAACATGCTTCTATGGTTACCACTCAAGTAGAACAAGTACTTAAGGCTCAAAATGATTTGCTCAATGAAATGAATAGTAAGAAAAATGATTATGCTGTTAGAGTGGCTACTAGAACTGGTAGAATGACTCAGGAACCGTTGTATCCTGAAGGCCACCCTAAGAGAATTGAGCAAGATTCTGAGAGAAATAATATTGAGGCACCTAGTCCTTCTAAAAAGAAGAAAAAGAAAAATGATAGGACTTTGCATGCTTCTAGTGAACCTATTGCTGAACCACCTGAGAATCCAAATGATATTTCTATTTCTGATGTTGAAACACAATCTGGTAATGAACACGAGCCTAGTGAAAATGCTAATGATGATGTTCATGATGATGCTCAACCTATTAATGATAATGATGTAGAAATTGAACCTGCTGTTGATCTTGATAACCCACAATCAAAGAATCAACGTTATGATAAGAGAGACTTTGTTGCTAGGAAACATGGTAAAGAAAGAGAACCATGGGTTCAGAAACCTATGCCTTTTCCTCCCAAACCATCCAAGAAAAAGGATGATGAGGATTTTGAGCGCTTTGCTGAAATGATTAGACCTATCTTTTTGCGTATGCGATTAACTGATATGCTGAAAATGAATCCTTATGCTAAGTATATGAAAGATATTGTTACTAATAAAAGAAAGATACCATGAGCTGAAATTTCCACCATGCTTGCTAATTATACTTTTAAGGGTGGAATACCAAAGAAATTTGGAGATCCAGGAGTACCTACTATACCAAGCTCCATTAAAAGAAATTATGTTAAAACTGCTTTATGTGATCTTGGAGCCGGTGTTAGTGTTATGCCTCTCTCTTTATATCGTAGACTTGATTTGAATAAGTTGACACCTACTGAAATATCTTTGCAAATGGCTGATAAATCAACTGCTATACCTGTCGGTATTTGTAAGGATGTGCCTGTTGTGGTTGCAAACGTTACTATTTTAACGGGCTTTGTTATTCTTGATATTCCCGAGGACGATAGTATGTCTATTATTCTTGGAAGACACTTTTTGAATACTGCAGGGGCTGCTATTGATTGCAACAAAGGCAATGTCACTTTTCATGTTAATGGTAATGAGCATACGGTGCACTTTTCGAGGAAACAACCTCAAGTTCATAGTATCAATTCTATTGGAAAAATTCCATCGATTATATTTGGAGGTTTTGAGTTTCCTCTTCCTACTGTCAAAAAGAAATATGATATTCTTATTATAGGGGATGTGCATATACCCGTTGAGGTAGCATAATGTTATTCGAAATTTCTCCGGTTCCACGTTATTCGGAATGAGTTTGTTAATAAGACTTGATCAACCTTGTTAGTGGATTCCTTTTGATGAGCATGAGATGGATGAAACTAGAAGGCACAACCTTCTGTACCCTCTCTTTACTTTCTGTTATTTAGTTGAAATAAAGTAAAAATAGTATTTTTCTGTCTGTTTTCTGATTTATCTGTGCAATATAAAAATACCCCGAAAATAAAAGTTCTCCAAATGCCCTGAAAATGGAATATGATTTTTTCTAGAATTTTTGAGAATATCTGGCACTGAGAACATAGCAGGAGGGGCAAGCACCTGGCCACGAGGGTGGAGGGCGCGCCCTACCCCCCTGGGCGCGCCCCCTGCCTCATGGGCCCACGGTGGCCCCTCTCGACTTATTCCTGCACCCACACACTCATTCTTCCTCCCACAAACACCAATATCCAGCTCAAGCACGTGTTCTAGCTCATTTTGCTGCGATTTTCGATCTCCTTGCTCAAAGCACCTCTCACAAAACTGCTTGGGGAGATTGTTCCTTGGTATGTGACTCCTCCATTGGTCCAATTAGTTTTTGTTCTAGTGCTCTATTCATTGCAAATTTGTGCTGCCTAGGTGACCATGTTCTTGAGCTTGCATGTCAAATTTATATGGTTCCAAGTAGTTCTAATGCTTGATATAGGCTCTAGGCACTTGTAGGAGTAGTTGCTATCAATTTTATTGAGCTTGGTTCACTTTTGTTTGAAGTTACTAAAAATTTCAGAAATTTTTCACAGGAAGAAATATGCATAGGAAAATGTTCCAAGGTGGTTCTTCAAGGAAGCAAGGACCCAGGCTTGCAATGCGTGATGCTGAGGATGAGCCACCAAGGGACGCTCCAATGCGGCCTTGTGAATGGCCTTCAGAAAACTTTATGGATCGAGCGGGAATCAAGGAAGAATTTAATGCATATTTGCGTAACGCTGATCTTGTGAGCTTCGAGGCAGAGAAGTGCCGCCAATACCACTATCTCACTAGTACATTTGTGAGGAGGTTTGAATTTTCATCTTCACGTAATTCTCCAACTGTCCAGTTTGATCTTTATGAAAAATCTTATACCATGGACTTAGAGGATTTTACTGCTGCTTGCAAACTTCCACAATGGGGTAGTGCTAGTGAACCCCGTAAATCTGAATTTAGAAATTTTCTTGCTAGTATAACTGCGGGGGAATCTAGAGATATAGCGCAAGCTACCATAGGGAGCATCCATTTTCCTGCTATACATTATTTTGCTCTCTTCATAGGTAGGTGCATAAATGGTAAAGATGAAGCATGTCACATGTGTGTCCCTGATCTCAGTATTCTTAGGAGTGCTGTGTTAGGAGACAAAACTTATAACTTGAGAGCCATTGTTGCACGTAGGTTGCACCATAATAGATTTAATGGAGATTTCTTTCGAGGAATTTATGCAACCCGCTTAGCTGATTTTCTTGGTGTGGACATTCGTGAGTATGATATTGAGTTGCCTCCTACTTATTTAGACTATAATGCTATGGTCCATCACCAGTTTATCGAGAGGAATGAATCACCTCTCCGGTATCGCTTAATCTTTGACAAACGTCGTGCTGTCGGTATTACTCTCCCTGCTCCTGCCTTCTTTGATTATCAGGCAAAAGGAAGATATGTTATTACCAGAGAGGAGGCAGATGAGTACGAGAGGAGGGCGGAGGCAGCTCGCCGCCACGCTGCAGCTCAGGAGGCAATAACTGCCGCAGCTCAGTACGACCCTGGCTACAACTATGGATATCCGCCAGGCCATCCGTGGCAATAAACCAACTTAGGCCAAAAGCCTAAGCTTGGGGGAGTACGTATTTCCCACCGACATTACATTTATGTTCACACACACTCATTGCTAGATGTCGGTGCTCATACTCTTTCACTGTAATATCCATGCTGGCTTATTTTCTTTTTCTTGCTTTCTTCTTGTGTGTTTGTTAAACCTTAAGAAAAACCAAAAAATTAGTAATACCTTTTAGTTAGTTTACTTTTCTTGCTGTAGTAGTAATAATTAAAAAGAAAACCCAAAAAGAATTCCCGTTCTTCTTTTGCTTGTTGGGAGCTTTCCCGTGTAAATAGTTTTATTTCTTTTCTTTTCTTTGGGGGTCGATAGGAGAAGACCATAATTAAATTATTGAAGTGGCTCTTATATGCATTATTGTTGATTTAACCAAGAGCCCATATTTCCTTGTCTTCTCCTGTTTATTGAATGCTCGCAGATTCCAGCTTCGTTCAATGCACGTGCACTCTTATTATTATTCACTTCGTTCGGTCGTGCAAGTGAAGGGCAATTATGACGATATATGATGGACTGACTGAGATGAGAGAAGCTGGTATGAACTCGACCTGTCTTGTTTTTGTAAATATGATGAGTTCATCGTTCCTGATTCAGCCTATTATGAATAAACATGTTTGCAATGACAATTAGAGATCATAGTTGCTCGTGCCATGCTTTATTAGCTATGAGTTATAATGGTTTACCTTGCGTGCCAACATGCTATTAAAATGGTTGTGATGTGGTATAGTGGGGTGGTATCCTCCTTTGAATGATTTAAGTGACTCGACTTGGCACATGTTCACACATGTAGTTGAAACAAATCAACATAGCCTTCACGATATTTATGTTCATGGTGGATTATATCCTACTCATGCTTGTACTCAATGTTTATTAATTTTAATGCATGTTCATGACTGTTGTCGCTCTCTAGTTGGTCGCTTCCCAGTCTTTTGCTAGCCTTCACTTGTACTAAGCGGGAATACTACTTGTGCATCCAATCCCTTAAACCCCAAAGTTATTCCATATGAGTCCACTATACCTTCCTATATCCGGTATCTACCTGCCGTTCCAAGTAAAATTGTATGTGCCAAACTCTAAACCTTCAAATAAACATTCTGTTTTGTATGCTCGAATAGCTCATGTATCAACTGGGGCTGCCCTTATCTTCCATGCTAGGCGGGTTATTCTCAAGAGGAGTGGACTCCGCTCCTCACTCACGAGAAAATGGCTGGTCACCGGGATGCCCAGTTCCATGCTTTATGCAAATTAAATAAAAATAATTGCAAACAAAACTCCCCCTGGGGCTGTTGCTAGTTGGAGACACTCGTTGTTTCGAGCAAGTCATGGATTGATGCTTGTTGGTGGAGGGGGAGTATAAACTTTACCATTCTGTTTGGGAACCGCCTATAATGTGTGTAGCATGGAAGATACCACCATCTCTTGGTTGTTATGTTGACAATGAAAGTATGCCGCTCAAAATATTATTTATCTCTATTTCAAAACCGAGCTCTAGCACCTCTACAAATCCCTGCTTCCCTCTACGAAGGGCCTATCTATTTACTTTTATGTTGAGTCATCACCCTCTCATTAAAAGCACTAGCTGGAGAGCGCAGCTGTCATTTGCATTCACTACTATTAATTTATATTGGGTATGACTATGATTGGATCTCTTTTACCATGAATTACAATGTCTAGTCAGTCCTTGATCCTTAAGGGTGCTCTGCATTTATGTTTTGGGGTCTCAGAAAGGGCTAGCGAGATACCATCTTGTTATATCATATTATGATTGTTTTGAGAAGGTGTTGTCATCCGAGATTTATTATTATGGCTCGCTAGTTGATTATGCTATTGATATGAGTAAACATGAGACCTAAAAGTTATTGTGAATGTGGTTAGTCATAATCTTTGCTGAAAACTTGAATGCTGGCTTTACATATTTGCAACAACAAGAGCAAACCGAGTTTGTAAAATTTTTTCTTTATCACTTTCAGTTTATCAACTGAATTGCTTGAGGACAAGCAAATGTTTAAGCTTGGGGGAGTCGATACGTCTCCGTCGTATCTACTTTCCAAACACTTTTGCCCTTGTTTTGGACTCTAACTTGCATGATTTGAATGGAACTAACCCGGACTGACGCTGTTTTCAGCAGACTTTCCATGGTGTTATTTATGTGCAGAAAGAAAAGTTCTCGGAATGACCTGAAACTCCACGGAACGTCTATTTGGAAATAATAAAAAATCCTTGCAAAAGAGGAAGACCAGGGGGCCCACACCCTAGCCACGAGGGTGGGGGGTGCGCCCC
Source organism: Triticum aestivum (assembly GCF_018294505.1). Taxonomy (NCBI): domain Eukaryota; kingdom Viridiplantae; phylum Streptophyta; class Magnoliopsida; order Poales; family Poaceae; genus Triticum; species Triticum aestivum. Next base: position 588,330,682 of record NC_057799.1, on the reverse strand, counting down.
CTACCTCATGGGCCCCCTCACTACTAGGAAAAGGCCTACTAGTGGCGCACCAGTTTTGCCTTCTAATGGCGCACTACTGGTGCGCCACTAGTACCACGCCACTAGTATTAAATACTAATGGCGCACCAGTGGTGCACCATTAGTATCTGGTATACTAATGGCGCATCACGCCGTGCGCCATTAGTGTAGACCAACATGCGCCATTAGTGTGCCTCCCAGGGGGCGATATTTACACATGTGCTTTGCCATACTAATGGCGCACTCTGGGGTGATGCGCCATTAGTATCCTTTGGCATACTAATGGCGCACGTTGGGGTGATGCGCCATTAGTATGAATATTAGGGATTTTTTTTCTTTTCTGATATTTGCACAGGTTACAAAATATATTATTGGATAGAATATAGACATCACCACACAGCAACAACAGATTCATCGAATACAATATAAGATTAGTCTCCGAATACAATTCATCATATTAGTCTCCGAATTCAAAAGACCGAACAAAGATAGAACATTACAAGTCTTGAGACCGCGAGTAGCGAGTTTGTCTTCACATTACAAGTCGATATCGATCATCTAAACTACCATCACATAGAAGAGAGCTGCGGTCATCATGATGAGCATCATCGCGATGAAACTGGTCTTCATCCGGTTCCTCCAACGCTCCCTCCTCTCTCCCGCTAGATAGCACGCGTATCTAGATTCCGCCTCCGCCCTAGTGGTGTACCCTTTGTAACTGTTACCGCTGAAATGGTGAACCTGTCTCCGACACTCCTCCCAGTCGTCGTAGACTCCGGGAACCTTACCCTTGTACACGACATACGACGGCATCTCTATGCACTAGCCAAACAACAGACAATACATAAGCAATATATAAGTATGCAACAAAAGGATCGGAAGAGAAAAGCAAGACATTAATAGCACGATTCATGGTCCTACTAATAAATAGCATCGATTACATCTAAGTTGAACGACTGTCCAAACCAAAGAGACATACAAGTTCATTAAAGTTTAATTACAACATGAGCTAATCGATGTTTCAGAACTACACATAGCATCACTACTTTCGACTCGACTCATGGGACCGGAGCGTGGATGAAGCCGCCGTCTTTCGTGATGGTCATGAAGTCGCGGGCGTTGTCAGCCTGCATTTGTAGCGTTGTGTCTATCTCACTGTTGGACGGTTGATATTTGAGGTAGAACTGCCCCGAGGTACGAAGGACATCTTGATGGATGATTTCTGCAAACTCCGACTGGATGCGAAAGAATTCTTGTCGGATGTCCGCGTCCTGGATTGCCGCCAAGCTTGCGGCCCAATCTTTGAGATTATTTGGTAGCAGAAGGTGATTATGGTCCCGTACGATCGCCCGCATGTGATGGAGGGCGTAGTAGGCATCCTTCTGACCGCCAGGCGGCTGCTTGACGCAGGGGAACGTCGTATTGTGGGTGAACACGTGCCTGCCGTACCTACGAACTGGCCTCTTAAAGGTGCCTCCAGATGCGGCGTAGCCGGGGAGAGCATCATCAAGAACTTTCTTGATATTTGTGTAGTCTATCTTGGAGTCACGGTCCGGGTCGAAATACGTGGCCATGGAATATTTCGGGCTTAAGAGGATGAGTGTGCAATGTGTGTCACTGCACAGAACACGGAATGTTAGAAAAAAAAGAACGATCGAAATCTAAGAAATCATATGTTACGGGGCGGTTAGGGGATGACTTACTCGGGAAAGTAAGGCACGAGGAAGTTATCCTTATCTGGGTTTGCCAGAATGACGCCTTCGAGGTGTGAACTCGCGACTTGCCGGTCCCCAGCGCTGCCCAAGATCTTGGCACGCATGTAGAAGGGGTCGACTATCACAATGTCCGGGGTCTTGTCTCTAATGATCCGCATCTCCATACTCAGCGAAAACAGCCGAACGAAGGTGTAGTGCAGCGGATGAAGGTTAAACATAGCAAAGATGTCATCAAACCGCAGGACGATCGTACCCCCGACGGCGCTATCCACAAAGCCCTTGCCCTCTGGCACCTTGGCCACGAAAACCGGGTATGCCACATCATTCTCTCTGAGACGCCGCTTCTCCAAAGAAAGAACACTGTCATGCAGACTCCGCATAGCACCGGTTGCAGCATTGAGCATATTTGTCGGTAGCATCGCCCTACCCGCCACATGCACCCTCCTCGAGATATCCTTAGGTGAAGGTGGCCCGTCCTGAGCACGGATCATACTCGGTGTCGGCTGGCTCGCACCGGCGCCCATGTTAGTCTTTTGTTTCCGCCCCTTCTTCTTGATCTGCTGTAATGGGATTGAGTTCTGCTCACAGACCGCCTTCTTGAGCGTGTTGGTGCTGATAATATTTCGCACCTTGGCTATCTGAGGCTCGGTGAACACGGCAGCTGGAGGCGTCTCCTCAGAACTGAATGCCAGACGACGTCTATTGCAATTGGGTTTCTCCGCGGTACTAGCTAGATCGCGGTCATCTTTTTCAGGGTTGGGTTCTTGAGAAGGAGGCCCGCAAAATTCGTCACCTTACCCATGTTCGGCAAAGTACTTATCAACATTGGTAAATGTACCATCGTTGTTGTCGTCCTCGTCCGGATCCTGTGCCATCGGGATATCTGGCTTGTCCGGTAGCGTTGCGGCGGTCTTGCCATGGCTTGGTGCCAGCACGACTGGCGGTCTTGTTTGTGGGGTGGTGTCCCCCGCCCCCAAACGAATCTGGCTCTTCGGCCAAAGCAGGGGCCAGCTTACGCAGGCGCTGAGGGTCATCACATCATCTTCGTCGGCCCCAGCGGGTCGAATCGGAGGTAACAACTCGTCGCAGCCTGGCAGCACCCGAACCAGTTCAACCCTATACAAGGTGGGTGGCATCGGATTACCGTGGAACACGCGGTTGCCCGGTTGAACGATTCTGCCCTTGGCGACATCGACCAACTCGCCGCCCACGAAGTGCAGGAGAGTGCAAGGAACGTCGGCGGCGCCCTGCGAAAACATGTAGGGCGTCAGGGATGCCCAGTCAAAGGCAAGGAGATGAAGTCATCGGCCGAGAGGCTTAGTTACCGTGATGCCGTCGAGCTCGGCTAATGTCGAGGCACCGCCAACGGCGGGCGTGCAACTGACGGAGGGGCCGCTTGCTGGCGAGGTGCCGGCCGGCGTACACCCGGGTGCATTAAGCTCCAATGCCCGTGCCGGCGCCGGAGACACGAATACCGCCTCCGCCGGAGACACCAATGGCGCCGCCTGCGCGTTGTGCGAGTTGCTGGCCGTGAAGCTGGGAACCGGGGGAGGCCCCTGTTGGCCGCCCGCAATCCACGTCGTCAGCCCCTGAATCAAGGTAGGCACCATGGCGGTGAGCGTCGTTCCCAGTTGTTGTTGCACTTGCTCTTGGACAATCTCCGGAATCTGCGCCACTTGTGCCTTGAGTTCTTGAACCTCGCGCGACTGGCTTTCCGAGCTGGTCTTTTTCTCCTTTCGCCCACCAGCGGTATAGTATGACGACCATTTTGTGGACAAGCCTTTGCCGGCCACACGACCAACTGAAGACGGCTTACTGAGCTTATCCTTGTTTTTCATTACGTTCAACGCCCTATTTAAAGGGGTGTCGAAAGGGGAGCTCTGAGACGACCCCGCGCTACTACTTTCAGCCTCCTGCGGAAGGAATGTGAACCATTTAGAAATTTGGGGATTAATTAGAATGCAACCATATGGAGCTAATTACGCGGGGGTGTATTCCTTACCAGAACAAGCTCAAGCGCCCTGGTCTTCGGATCCGTGGTAAGCTCCTTTGTTACCGGGTCCTCCTTGTACCGGGCCCTGACAAAGTTCCTGGTCTGCTTGTCACGGTATTTCTCGAAGCGGGGCGGTAGGCCTTGCTCGGCACGCTCCGCGTCCTCCTTGTCCCATATAGGCTCCGCCACTCTGTAACCGCCGGGACCGAGTTGGTGGACCCCTAAGTTCAACTGCCGCATTTCTTTCCCCCACTGACTTGATTCGGAGGTTGCGCTGCTCTCGCACTTGATCTTGAACTCCTTGTAGTCATCTTCGCTGATCAAAGGATATTTCGCCTTGATCTTCTCATAACTATCACCTTTTTCAATCATTGCCTTCACCGTGCTTCTCCAAGTAGACAGGGCCGTGCTCATCCTCGTGAGGGCGGCACTGTTCACTTTATTCCCTGAGAGGCGTGTGTTTGCAAAGTCAGCGGGGAACTTGTATCGTTCGTGCAGCTTCGTGAAGAGGAGGCTGCGCAAATTCCCTCGGTCCTTATGCCTTAGGTTCTCGGTGTTGATCGAGACGGTGCTCCGGAGAATGCACCCGAGCTGAACCGAGTACCCCTTGACTAATTCTTTGGGCGCCGTTGGATGCCCGTCGGAGTTCACTTCAGTAAATTCCTCCTTGACGGTGCCGAGCACGCTCGGGCGCCGGTCCTTCCGTTGCCTCTTCGGTTGGCTGCCATCTGTGCGTGCGCCGCCATCATCAGTGGTGGCATCCTCGGCGGCACCATCAGTGGTGTCATCCCCGACGCCACTAGGGGTTGTGTAGTCAGGATCGGTGTCTTCCGCGGCGTCCTCATAGCGGTGAGGTTCTTCCTCCAGCTCCTGGGACAGCTCCCAGAATTGCTTGCCGCCCGAACCGCCGGCCTCATCGTTGTGGGCCATGTTTCGCTCTAAATAGGAAAAAAGTTTGGTCAAAAAGTTGGTTATTGTCAAGGAACAAGATCATGGTCTCATCATTTAGGGTTTGTCGACACCGAGGCATCCTAAAAGCTAAGCTTTTATCATTTAGGGTTTGTCGACGCCGAGGCACCCTAAAAGCCTAAGCTTTCATCATTTAGGTTCTTATCGACACCGAGGCACCCTAAAAGCCAAGGTTTTATAATTTAGGGTTTGTCGACACCGAGGCACCCTAAAAGCTAAGCTGGGAAGGAGAATTCTAAGTTGGGCCTAATCACCTGGCTCTATTGCCACCTATGGTTTCATGTAGCAAGAATAAAGGGGCAGTTGATCCTACTTAATTAAGTACTAAGACCCCGGCCCATGCATTAGTCACAAGTACCCCATATGTCCTATTTTTAGCAAAGTCATGCTAAAATTCACGGAAAATTTCAGCATGACCTTTGCAGAAAATAGGACATATGGAGTACCCGAATTTGCCAGAACGGAAGTTAATCGACATTCCAGCAAACTCAAGGGCCTCTCAGGGTAGCTGCAAAATCATCATGACATGATGGTCGGAGACAAAACCCAGCAAACTAGCAAAGTTAATGACGTGTTTACAGAAATTGTTTTCTATAAAAGATGATCATCATCTTTACAAGTCTTTCTCAATGTGATCACATGTAATTCAGAGGCATCACAAGTAATTCAGAGCATCACAAGGCATTAGTAGTTCAGTACATGAACAAGTTTTACAAAGCACATCAATATGTACTGTATTTCATTATGGAGTGATATACAGTATGTTACAACAAAGAAACAACTTAATCCATGCCTCAGCTTGTCAAATACAGAAGAAGGAACAATTTATTTGTGACATAGTTACAAATGATGACAGAATAAAGCAACACCCTGCACTAGCCTAAAAACAAGTGAAGTTTCACCCATATAAGACAAGTGAATTCTAGTCACATTGACACTCCTGGTTTTCTACAAACACCAAGTACTAGGGCACACAAAAGTTCTGAAATTTGTGTTCCTAACTGAATTAACTGAATTTTCAGTAACCGAATAAACTGAATTCTCAAAACTGCAAGAAGCCATTTTAAAAAATCCTCTCATCTCATATGAGGAGTGATAATCCGAAGACTAATAGTTTGTTGTGCAGTACAGCTATAGTGATGCCCTGTCCATTTGTCCCTCCCCAACTAGATACTAGAGTAGCACTGTTGATGCCCTGTTCTTGTTGAAGTTTATGACAGTATATACAACAACTTATCCTCTTAAGCCAAAACAACTTTGTGAAAGCCAGATGCAACTTTTTGAGCTAATTTTGTGCAGAACTCCTTGAGGAACTAGCAGCAAGGAGTGGCTAGAACTACAAACAGTGGCTAGAACTGCAGATTTACAAATTAAAGGACACAAACTCAAGCAAGCTTCTTGAACAATACCCTGACAGAAAACATAGGACAAGCAATGAATTTCTATAACCAGTAAGAACAAGGGGATGATTTTAGCAAGTTAAGTGCAGCTCTAGCACCATGTGCATGAAATGTATCATGTATCAAACCATCAATTAACTGCTGGAAACTAGCACCCTGTGAACCAACAGAGTGTGGGTCACCACAGATTCTGTAGTCAAAAACCTTCAGGACAGAGTGAAAATAGTTACAATATGCTTGCAAGTAATTTTTCTGTAACTAAGGCACAATATGCTTGCAAGTAAATCACAATATGCTTGCAAGTAATTTTTCTGTAACAGTCTTGCCCCTATTTGAAGGACAAGCAAATAGATACAATGGATAACTTTGGCACAATCCTAAGGCACAATCCTCTGACTAATTCATCACTGTAGGCCAGCATGAAACACACTCCTCCAAAAAAAGCCTAAAATTCCACTATTATTGCCTGTAAAAAAGCCTAAAATCCACTAGTATTGCCTCTAAAAAAGCCTTAAAAGTCCACTATTATTGACAATCAAAATATGATCTGAACTGTAAGGAGTTAACTGAAAAATGAGTGTTAACTGAAGTTTTCCAGTACGGATCATAACTGAAGTTATTCAGAGAATATAGTGACATCAAATGCAGTTAATTAGTCTTAATTGAATCTTAGTTTGTATTGCTGTCAGAGATTCACACATGCTCCCCTAATTATTTTGTCTGTATCTTTAGATTATCTACTTTAGGCACAATCATACACAATTCTGACTGCACTGTAACAATTGTACTCCATCAAAATGATAAACAGAAAAACACTTTGTGGATAAATTTGTTTTCCTATGACTGAAAACTGAATGGAGAGTTTTTGCTGCCCTTCATCAGAACTTCATAAGAGAGCTGCTACAATTTTGGCAAAGTTTCTTTGCATAATGCTATGACTTCTGACTAATTAACATAAATTCAGTTCTCATGCAATTAACGAATTCCAACAAAGTCTATTTTATGATTTGTGACTCCGGATGGTCTGAAACTATCACTGAATTTTGTGTTCGGTTTTCAATTTTCTGGAGGCAGACAAAGTTGTAGAGAGGGGAAACTGACTTAACCTCGGGAGGGAGGAAGGAGGAAGGAGGAGAGGTACCTGGGCGGGCGCGGTCAGTCGCCGGAGGGGTCGGCGTCGGCGGCGGCGGCGGCGTCAAGGGATGGCTCGAGGGCGTCCGAGCTCATCCGGGTCCTCGTAGTCGAAGAGGAAGACGGCGGCAGTCCTCCTGGGCGCCTCGGTTGGTCGTGGGGAGGCCGGCGGCCACGTGCTTCGCGGGTCGGCGACGGTCGTCGTCCCGCACCCCATGCCCGGACTGAGGTAGAGGCGGCGCAGGGCAGGGGCCGACGCGGGGAGGCTGTCGGCGACGGCGAGGTCGCGGAGGCGTCGGCGATGGCGGAGCTGCAGTGGTGGGGGCGCGGGGCGGGGCGGCGGCGTCGTGGGTCGGGGCAGCGTGCGGGGGGGGGAAGTGGATCTGGCGAGAGGGAGGGACGAAGGGGTCGGGCGAGTTAGAGCTAGGGGGAAGATTACTAATGGCGCACCCCGAGCGGTGCGCCATTAGTATGTTTTTTTGATAGCAGTGGCGCACCCCCTAGCGGTGCGCCATTAGAAATCTTTTTTTAGATAGCAATGGCGCACCACCCGAGCGGTGCGCCATTAGTATGTTTTTAATATTTTTTATAAAAACAGTAATAATTTTTTATAAAACAGTAATAATTTTTTATGAATATGAAAAAATATCATCAAATTTGTTATTTGAAAATATCATCAAATGGGGGTGGGGCGGCTCGGCGCGGTGGAGCGGGCTGGGGAGGGTGCGGGGGATCGCGGCGACGGGGGAGGGTGCGGGGGGTGCTCGGCGGCGGTGGAGCGGGGCGGGGAGGGTGCGGAGGGGTCGGTCGGCGGCGGTGGAGCGGGGGAGGGTGCGGTGGGTCGTCGGCGGCGGTGGAGCGGGGGAGGGTGCGGGGTGCTCGATCGGCGGCGTGGAGCGGGCCGGGGAGGGTGCGGGGGGTCGGCGGCGGCGGTGAAGCGGGGGAGGGTGCGGTGGGTCAAAAAATATCATCAAATTTGAAAAAATATTCATGAATTCAAAAAGTGCCCATGAAATTTGAAAATATTCATGAGTTCAAAAAGTGCCCATGAAATACAATCGAGAAATGAAGGCTACAATTTAAATACAATCGATCTTAGCTAGCTATCTGTTCACAATCTTCTTGCCCTTATTTTTCGTAAATGGAGTTCTTCTCTTGAACGGACGTCCTTTAGGTAGGGTGGTCCTGCTTCTTCTTGTGGTGTATGCTGATACTTCATCGTCGTCGTCATGTTCCATCTTCGGGTCGCCGTACTTGTCGAAGTCTTGCTCATTGGCGACTCCATCCATTCCGATGATCTTCCTTTTGCCTCTCCTCACGACAACACGACTGGGCTTTGACGGGTCGGTAATGAAGAAGCATTGGTCCACTTGGGAAGCCAGTACCCATGGCTCATTTTTCGCGGTGACGTTCGCGCCCGCGGTCTTGGATTTGGCTTCGGGTATAACCATGGTGGTGAAATACCGGTCTTCTTTTATGACGCTCTTGGCCCATCTGACACGGAACATCGGGACCTTCTCTCCAGCGTAGCTCAGCTCCCAGATCTCCTCGATCCTTCCGTAGTATCTGTCCTTGTCGTTACCGGTGTAGGATTCCATCGTTACCCCGGAGTTCTGATAACCATCGCTCTTCATGTCCTTGTCCTCGGTGTAGAATGTGTAGCCGTTGATATCGTACGCCTCATAGGTCATCAGGTTGTGCTCGGCGCCCTGTGACAAGGCGAATATGAGTTGTTCTTCCGCGGAAGAATCCTCATGTAAAGGGTACGACAAAAGCTTCTGCTTGAACCAACGTGTGAAACATGAGCTGTGCTCTTTGATTATATCTCCGTCCGTCCTCTGTTGGCCTCAGTCATTGTACGTCTTCTCAATAAAGGTTTTGTGCTCTACCACCCAAGGATCGACCACGTCTATGTGTTGTAGCGCGACTAGGTTTGCTCTTTCAAAGTCGGCGAGTCGACCCTCGAAGTCGACATGCATTTCGCGGCGACCCTCACGGTGACCCCATCCAGCGAGCCTGCCGAGGTGCCTGTTGACGGGCAGACCAACGGGGTTCTCGATGCCTAGATAATTCGTGCAGTAGGAGATGCACTCTTCGGTCAGAAAGCCCCTGGCTATGCTTCCCTCTGGACGTGACATGTTGCGAACGTATCCTTTGATGACACCATTCATCCTTTCGAACGGCATCATGCTGTGCAGGAACGTCGGCCCGAGTTGGATGATATCCTCCACGATATGGACCAGCAGATGCACCATAACGTCGAAGAATGCGGGCGGGAAGTACATCTCAAGCTCGCATAGTATCACCACGATCTCTTCCTGTAGCCTTCTGAGTTGCCTCACGCCAACCGACTTCCGAGAGATGACGTCGAAAAAGTTGCATAGGCCAAATAGCGTTTCACGGACGTGCGCGTCCATGATCCCACGGATTGCAACTGGAAGTATCTGCGTCATCAGCACGTGACAGTCGTGAGACTTCATCCCGCTGAACTTCTGCTTCGCTGAGTCTAGGTATCTGCTTATCTTCCCCGCGTAACCGTAAGGAAGTTTTACTCCTACGAGGCAGGTGAAAAACTGATCGATCTCCTCCTGACTTAGAGTGAAGCACGCGGGAGGGAAGTCATTTCCGGTCTTCTTGGCCTTTTTGCCTTTGCGACGACTTTCCGTGTCCTGCTTCGCCTCATCATCATCATCATTAGCGTGAAGCTCCTCCCTGATGCCCATTGATTTCAAGTCTGCCCTTGCTTTCGGCCCATCTTTGGTCCTCTCTGGCATGTTGAGCAGGGTACCAAGCAGACTCTCGCACACGTTCTTCGTGATATGCATGACATCAAGGCTGTGAGGCACACGGTGGATCTTCCAGTACGGCAAGTCCCAGAAAACAGACCTCGTTTTCCATACCTTCAGCAGCGGCTCTGGCGCCTTTCGCTTCTTTCCCGGCTCTGGCGCCTTTTGCTTCTTTCCCGGCAGTGGGCAATCTTTCCAATTTTTCAACAGCTCGTCTATTTCCTCGCCGCTCCTCGTACGCGGGCGTCTTCGGGGTTCGGTTTCACCATCGAACAGATCCTTGCGTTTCCTCCACGGGTCATCGTCGCGAAGCCACCTTCGATGTCCCATGAACACGGTTTTCGAAGACCCGGGATCTCTATCTAGCTGGCGATACGTTGTGTCATCCATGCACCTGACGCATCCAGAAAATCCGTGGACCACCTGCCCCGCGAGATATCCGTAACCGAGATAGTCGTGCACCGTCGTGAGCAGTGCGGCTCTCATAGGGAAATATTCTTTCTCTGCGGCGTCCCACGTATTGGCTGGCGTTTTCCACAGCGTGTCTAGCTCCTCTTTCAGCAGCCCCAGATACAGATTGATGTCGTTCCCTGGTTGTTTCGGCCCTTCAATTAGCATACTCATGTGAATGTACTTCCTCTTCATGCACAACCAGGGGGGAAGGTTGTACATCCACACAAACACAGGCCAGGTGCTATGTGTGCTTCTCTGGCTGCCAAACGGATTGACTCCATCGGTGCTCGCGCCCAGCACGATGTTCCTTGGATCCTTCCCAAATTCTGGGTGTTCGAAGTTCAACGCTTGCCACTGGCTCCCATCCTTAGGGTGACTCAGCATCTTGTCTTTTTTATTTATCTCCGGATCATTTGCGTCATCTTCTCGCTTCTTCTCCTCCCTATCCGCGTGCCAACGCAGGAGCTTTGCTACCTTAGGGTCCGCGAAATACCGCTGCAGACGAGGAGTGATCGGAAAGTACCACACCACTTTTCGAGGAGCTTTCTTCCTCTTCTTGTATCGAGTGACGCCGCACACCGGACATATGGTAGACTCCGCGTGCTCGTCCCGATAAATGATGCAATTGTTCATGCACACATGGTATTTCACGTGCGGTAAATCCAGAGGACACACGATTTTCTTCGCCTCCTCGAAACTGGTCGGGCACTTGTTCCCCTTGGGAAGACGTTCGTGCCAGAATGACATGTTCTCGTCGAAGCATGCGTCGGTCATTTTGTGTTTTACCTTCATCTCCAGAGCCATGAGCGTTACTTTCAGGCGGGTATCCTCGGGCCTGCATCCTTCATACAATGGAGTAACCGCGTCTATCTCCAGTTGATCCAGCTTGGCTTTCTCTCGGGCGGCAGCTCTTGCGTTATCCGTCTGCTTGAGAAGCAGCTCTTGAATATGAGGGTCCTGCACCCAGCCCATCGATGGTCCATCGTCGTCTGCTCCGCCGGCATCTTCATCTTCATGATCATGCCCTTCGTCTGCTCCGGCATCTTCCTCATCATCATGTCCGGCATCTTCTACATGATGACTGTGTACAGCATCACCGTCGTGATCATGTCCTGGAGATTCTTCGTCTTCTCGCCCGCCCGAGCCGCGGTGGTTGTCTTGCTGCCCTTCCTCATTTCTTGCCCGGCCCCCATGGACGACTTCATAGTCATCTTCATCACCTTGCCACCGATAGCCATCCATGAAACCACGCAAGAGCAGGTGGTCCCGCACCTGCCCGGAATCCGGGTCCGCAATAAGGCTCTTCAGCTTGCATCTTCGACATGGACATCTTATCTCCGTCTCGTTCTTTTGAAGCATCTCGGCCTTCGCGGAGCTCAAAAACCTATTCACGATGCCTTCGGTCATCGTGCGGACCATGGTCGCCTGCGGGGTAGAGCAAAACGATATTTTAGAACGAAGAAAAAATTTGGCATGACTTTCCCTAAAAATAGGACCAAAAAGAATGCATAGTGCCAAAATTCTTGCCGAAACGGAAATGAATCAACATTCTGGCAAAATATTGGCAACTATCGCATTTCAAATACTGGTACCTGCAAACACAAACATATATGCAACACCACAAACATATGCAACACCACAAACATATGCAACACCACAAACATACATAGATCTAGCTAGGCCATAAAAAGTGCATGTGCACGTTGTTGGAGGGAGAACAACATAAAGATAGCTTCCCCCTTACTTACCTATAAAAAAGGTAATTTAACCACTTAATTTGGATGAATCTATGGTGCAAATGAGGTGAGGAGGAGGAGGCAGCCGAGACAAGCGTGGAGGAGGAGGTGGAGAGAATGAAGTGGGGAAAGTGAGTGGGTAGGTGTGGCTGTCCAAAATATTTAGCTGGTCCCAGGTTACTAATGGCGCACCACCTACAAATGCGCCATTAGTAACCTTGGTTACTAATGGCGCACCTGCTGGTGGTGCGCCATTAGTAGTTTTGCAAAAAAATAATTACACTAATGGCACACCGGGGCACAGTGCGCCATTACTAGTTTAAACTAGTAATGGCGCACTATACCCTGGTGCGCCATTAGTAGTTTTGCAAAAAAGAAAATAAAAAAATATAGTAGTGGCGCACTATGTGGCTGGTGCGCCATTACTAGTTAGAACTAGTAATGGCGCACTGTGCCCTGGTGCGCCATTAGTATGTTTGGAAAAATAATAATAAAAATTGTTACTAGTGGCGCACCGTCTGTCTGGTGCGCCATTAGTGTCTTTCACAATAGTGGCGCACCAGCACATGGTGCGCCACTACTATATAGTAGTGGCGCACCACATGTCTGGTGCGACATTAGTGGCCATTTCATATATAGCCCTTTTCCTAGTAGTGCCTGGAGCTCCTTCGACCTCAACTCCAACTCTATATTTGCTTTGGGGGAGAAAAAAAATCAGAGAGAAAGATTCATCGCGTTTTACGATACGTAGCCGCCGCCAAGCCCTAAAATCTCTCGGGAGGGCTGATCTGGAGTCCGTTCGGGGCTCCGGAGAGGGGAATCCGTCGCAGTCGTCATCATCAACTATCCTCCATCACCAATTTCATGATGCTCACCGCCGTGCGTGAGTAATTCCATCGTAGGCTTGCTGGACGGTGATGGGTTGGATAAGATCTATCATGTGACCGAGTTAGTTTTGTTAGGGTTTGATCCCTAGTATCCACTATGTTCTGAGATTGATGTTGCTATGACTTTGCTATGCTTAATGCTTGTCACTAGGGCCCGAGTGCTATGATTTCAGATCTGAACCTATTATGTTTTCATGAATATATGTGAGTTCTTGATCCTATCTTGCAAGTCTATAGTCACCTACTATGTGTTATGTTCCGGCAACCCCGAAGTGACAATAATCGGGACCACTCCCGGTGATGACCATAGTTTGAGGAGTTCATGTATTCACTATGTGATAATGCTTTGTTCCGGTACTCTATTAAAAGGAGGCTTTAATATCCCTTAGTTTCCATTAGGACCCCGCTGCCACGGGAGGGTAGGACAAAAGATGCCATGCAAGTTCTTTTCCATAAGCACGTATGACTATATTCGGAATACATGCCTACATTACATTGATGAATTGGAGCTAGTTCTGTGTCACCCTATGTTATGATTGTTACAAGATGAACCGCATCCGACATAATTCTCTATCACCGATCCAATGCCTGCGAGCTTTTCACATATTATTCTCCGCTTATTTACTTTTCCGTTGCTACTATTACAATCACTACAAAACACCAAAAATATTACTTTTGCTACCGCTACTTTTGTTACCGTTACCGTTACTTCCATATTACTTTGCTACTAAACACTTTGCTGCAGATACTAAGTTATCCAGGTGCAGTTGAATTGACAACTCAACTACTAATACTTGAGAATATTCTATGGCTCCCCCTGTGTCGAATCAATAAATTTGGGTTGAATGCTGTACCCTCGAAAACTGTTGCGCCCCCTATACTTGTGGGTTATCACGGCTCACCGTTGGGACAGATGTCATCCACTCATTGGACCCAAAGCGCCTATGATACGTCGACACATGGCACGGCCCAACAGAGGCCCATATAAGTTAAAAAGGCCGGCTCAGTGAAAGGCCCGTAGTACTTACTCAGGTACTAGTGGGCCAGCCCAATACCGACCTGCTTAATAAAGGCCTATTTATGGCTTGAAGCCAGATCTGGCACGTTAATTGTTCGCCGAATATTTGGGCCCATTTACGGCCTGAAGCCAGATCTGGCCCATTAATTGTTCACCGAATATTTGGGCTCAATTTCAGCCCAGTGACTTTCGGCCTGTTAGAGGCCCGATGTAGACATGGGCCCATTTCAGCCCGGTGTGACTTTCGGCCTGGGAATGGCCCGTGCTGCCCATGGGCCATATATGGTCCGACGGGACATCGGGCCCACAAACAGCCCATGATAAAGGTGGCAATAGTTAAGCCCAACGTGACTTTGGGCCTGTTAAAGGCCTGTCGCATAATTTGTCCCGTTGATGTCTGTAGTAAGCTTTCGGCCTCTTAAAGGCCCATGATATCAGTGGGCCAACTAAGGCCCGAGATATGTTTCGGCCTGGTAACTGCCCGTGATATAACTGGGCCCAAAAAGGCCCGGTCTACATTTCAACCTGCTGAAGGCCCGTCGACGACTAGTGAAAATTGAGGCCCAATATGCATTTCGGCCTGCTAATGGCCCATGGTTTCATCTGGGCCGTAACAGGCCAGTACAATATTCAGCCTGTTAATGGCCCAACGCTACCTGGGCCAAACTAAGCGCTGGGTCCACAAAAGGCCCAACTAAAATATAGGCCGGTGTAAGTTGTGGGCCTCGCGCAAAGTGTGAAGGCCCCAATGATTCGGGCCCAAGAAAGATGCAGGCCGGCCCAACCGTGGCCCGCTAAACACCAGGCCCGTTAGAGGCGAATATTTCGGCCCGGTCGACTACATCTGATTTTTTTCAGATAGCGAATGATGGCATTAACTAGTAGGAATTAAGAACAAACCTACTCTATATAATAAAGAAATTACGGCATAGTAACTAAGAATAAACCTACACTATACAATAAAGGATTTATGGTATATTACATCCACTGGCATCGAAGTTCGCCACCAGTGATCATAACGCGCAACGAAGAAGCAGATTACAAAAACTGGGCACCACTGCAACGTAACAAACTAATACTGAACCGAGACCACTTCCAAGACAGTTGAAGAAAGGTTAGCCTTGCGTGGGAACTACTGCGCAAGCTGCTGAGCAAGGCTGTGAGACCGGCCTAGCATGTCGGTCATAGCTTCAAGGTGTAGCTGTTTAGCGATGGGGTTCTCATTGGTGTTCTATGCAATCTTTCTTAGAGATAGGACTTCAAGTCGAAGTTGAGTTGCAGAATGCCTTTCTGCTAGAACTTGGGACTGAAGAAGTCGAACTGATTCAGACAACGAATTCTGTGAGCTTGTCTGACTGCTAGTCTCAAGTAACTTGAACACTGCATCAAGACAAGACTTTGGGGTTGTCTCTCTATCTTCAGATGTTTTGCCTTCTTTGCTGCAATATATGTTTGGTTTGTCTCACAGCCTTCAGCAAACTTGTGTATGCCATCAGGCATATCACTCTGAAACAAAGCAAAGAGATGACAGGTTTTTCACATGTATAAACAAAGATGATAAATGTGCTGTCAATTCCATCCAATTTCAAATTAGAAAATAAAGAGTAAGTTCAAGATATCAATAGCATAGTTTGGCATTGTTCATAATGCGGGGAGCTTCACCACACTACTGGATTACCATGTCAACATAACAAGCATAGATGAAGGGCAAAGAAAATCATTGTATCTATTTTGGTTAATGTGCATGGCATGTTGTTCATATCATCAGCCACATCAGTAAGATAAAACAGGAGATGAAAAGGTGCAAACATGGGCTGCTTCACCACACACTAGATTATAGATCCACAAAAACAAGCATACATATAGGGAGTATTGAGTAATGTGCATGGTATGAATAAGGAATTTGGTTTTACAAGTAAAACTTAGAACTTACGGTTCTTGCGAACATGCATTTTGGTAGAAACATCAAACTAAACGGCAGTAAACGATAGGGAGTATGAGCAAATTAAACAGCAGTTGAGGATAAAGGCTTTAGAAGGACTGACTTACATTAACAGTTAACACCGGCTTTATAATGCCCTTCTCCATGTCAAGGGAAGGATAACTCAAGAATTTCAGCACATAATCTTCTTCATAAGCATTGCCTGTACTCTACATTTTGTAGAGAGTAATTGTAGATATGATAATACTGGAAGGGATAGAGGATAATGAAGATAAGATGTAGATTGATGCTACATAATCAACTACCAATCCCTGGAAGTACAAGCATTACAGGGCAAAATGTACTAACAAGAGCAATGGGCTACACTTCTGCACTGGCATTGTCTGTGTATTCTACTTGTTGGTAAGATTAAATATAGATCTAATCTTTTTTACTAAATGGTGGGCGAGGGAGATAAGATGCCGAATGCTACACAATGAACGAATCCCTCTTCCCATAATACAAGAGTGTTTTGAACACTGCACTACAAAAAAATATACTTCTGTGATGATACGTGTTTGTCACAGTAGGCCGCGTTTTCTGTCATGCATGTACATCCATGACAAATTTATGACAGAATCAAGATAGTCATACCTGTGCTGTCGTAGAAGTGTTCCATGACATTGCCAAAATTATCATCACGGAAGTGTCAACTTCCATGACGATAAATCGCGCGTCACAGAAGTGCTTTCGTCAAGGGTGACCGACACGTGGCATCCACCGTAACGGAACGCCGTTAAGCTATCGGGTCGGATTTTGGATCCGATAACCCGTTAACAGCCCTGACCAATGGGAAATTTCCACGTGTAAAATTCTGATTGGCCGAAGGGAACACCTGTCAGCCCGTCAGTGGGCCAGATGTCGCTCGTCCATTGGAGGAGACATGCCTATATTACGTCGACACGTGGCTGGGCCCAACAGAGGCCCATATAGGTTAAAAAGGCCGGCCCAGTCAAAGGCCCGTAGAACTTAATCAGGTACTAGTGGGCCAGCCCAATAACGACCTGCTTAATAAAGGCCCATTTACGGCCCGAAGCCAGATCTGGCCCGGTAATTGTTCGCCCAATATTTGGGCCCATTTGCGGCCGGAAGCTAGATCTGGCCCGTTAATTGTTCGCCAAATATTTGGGCCCAACTACAGCCCAGTGACTTTCAGCCTGTTAGAGGCCTGATGTAGACATGGGCCCATTTCAGCCCGGTGTGACTTTCGGCCTGGGAATGGCCCGTGCTGCCCATGGGCCATATATGGTCCGACGGGACATCGGGACCACTAACGGCCCGTGCTAAAGGTGGCAACAGTTAAGCCCAACGTGACTTTGGGCCTGTTAAAGGCCTGTCGCGTAATTCGGCCCGTTCATGCCTATGCTAAGCTTTCGGCCTCTTAAAGGCCCATGATATCAGTGGGCCAACTAAGGCCCGAGATATGTTTCGGCCTGGTAATGGCCCGTGAGCTAACTGGGCCCAAAACGGCCCGGTCTACATTTCAGCCTGCTGAAGGCCCGTCGACGACTAGTGAAAATTGAGGCCCAAAATGCATTTTGGCCTGCTAAAGGCCCGTGGTTTCATCTCGGCGGTAACAGGCCAGTACAATATTCAGCCTGTTAATGGCCCAACGCTACCTGGGCCAAACTAAGCGCTGGGTGGACAAAAGGCCCAACTAAAATATAGGCCGGTGTAAGTTTGGGCCTGGCGCAATGTGTGAAGGCCCCAATCATTCGGGCCCAAGAAAGACGCAGGCCGGCCCAATTGTGGCGCGCTAAAAACCAGGCCCGTTAGAGGCGAATGTTTCGGCCCGGTCGACTATATCTGATTTTTTTCAGATAGCGAATGATGGCAGTAACTAGTAGGAATTAAGAACAAACCTACTCTATACAATAAAGAAATTACGGCATAGTAACTAAGAATAAACCTACACTATACAATAAAGGATTTATGGTATATTACATCCACTGGCATCGAAGTTCGCCACCAGTGATCATAACGCGCAACGAAGAAGCAGATTACAAAAACTGGGCACCACTGCAATGTAACAAAATAATACTGAACCGAGACCACTTCCAAGACAGTTCAAGAAAGGTTAGCCTTGCGTGGGAACTACTGCGCAAGCTGCTGAGCAAGGCTGTGAGACCGGCCTAGCATGTCGGTCATAGCTTCAAGGTGTAGCTGTTTAGCGATGCGGTTCTCATTGGTGTTCTATGCAATCTTTCTTAGAGATAGGACTTCAAGTCGAAGTTGAGTTGCAGAATGTCTTTCTGCTAGAACTTGGGACTGAAGAAGTCGAACTGATTCAGACAACGAATTCTGTGAGCTTGTCTGACTGCTAGTCTCAAGTAACTTGAACACTGCATCAAGACAAGACTTTGGGGTTGTCTCTCTATCTTCAAGATGTTTTGCCTTCTTTGCTGCAATATATGTTGGGTTTGTCTCACAGCCTTCAGCAAACTTGTGTATGCCATCAGGCATATCACTCTGAAACAAAGCAAAGAGATGACAGGTTTTTCACATGTATAAACAAAGATGATAAATGTGCTGTCAATTCCATCCAATTTCAAATTAGAAAATAAAGAGTAAGTTCAAGATATCAATAGCATAGTTTGGCATTGTTCATAATGCGGGGAGCTTCACCACACTACTGGATTACCATGTCAACATAACAAGCATAGATGAAGGGCAAAGAAAATCATTGTATCTATTTTGGTTAATGTGCATGGCATGTTGTTCATATCATCAGCCACATCAGTAAGATAAAACAGGAGATGAAAAGGTGCAAACATGGGCTGCTTCACCACACACTAGATTATAGATCCACAAAAACAAGCATACATATAGGGAGTATTGAGTAATGTGCATGGTATGAATAAGGAATTTGGTTTTACAAGTAAAACTTAGAACTTACGGTTCTTGCGAACATGCATTTTGGTAGAAACATCAAACTAAACGGCAGTAAACGATAGGGAGTATGAGCAAATTAAACAGCAGTTGAGGATAAAGGCTTTAGAAGGACTGACTTACATTAAGAGTTAACACCGGCTTTATAATGCCCTTCTCCATGTCAAGGGAAGGATAACTCAAGAATTTCAGCACATAATCTTCTTCATAAGCATTGCCTGTACTCTACATTTTGTAGAGAGTAATTGTAGATATGATAATACTGGAAGGGATAGAGGATAATGAAGATAAGATGCAGATTGATGCTACATAATCAACTACCAATCCCTGGAAGTACAAGCATTACAGGGCAAAATGTACTAACAAGAGCAATGGGCTACACTTCTGCACTGGCATTGTCTGTGTATTCTACTTGTTGGTAAGATTAAATATAGATCTAATCTTTTTTACTAAATGGTGGGCGAGGGAGATAAGATGCCGAATGCTACACAATGAACGAATCCCTCTTCCCATAATACAAGAGTGTTTTGAACACTGCACTACAAAAAAATACACTTCTGTGATGATACGTGTTTGTCACAGTAGGCCGCGTTTTCTGTCATGCATGTACATCCATGACAAATTTATGACAGAATCAAGATAGTCATACCTGTGCTGTCGTAGAAGTGTTCCATGACATTGCCAAAATTATCATCACGGAAGTGTCAACTTCCATGACGATAAATCGCGCGTCACAGAAGTGCTTTCGTCAAGGGTGACCGACACGTGGCATCCACCGTAACGGAACGCCGTTAAGCTATCGGGTCGGATTTTGGATCCGATAACCCGTTAACAGCCCTGACCAATGGGAAATTTCCACGTGTAAAATTCTGATTGGCCGAAGGGAACACCTGTCAGCCCGTCAGTGGGCCAGATGTCGCTCGTCCATTGGAGGAGACATGCCTATATTACGTCGACACGTGGCTGGGCCCAACAGAGGCCCATATAGGTTAAAAAGGCCGGCCCAGTCAAAGGCCCGTAGAACTTAATCAGGTACTAGTGGGCCAGCCCAATAACGACCTGCTTAATAAAGGCCCATTTACGGCCCGAAGCCAGATCTGGCCCGGTAATTGTTCGCCCAATATTTGGGCCCATTTGCGGCCGGAAGCTAGATCTGGCCCGTTAATTGTTCGCCAAATATTTGGGCCCAACTACAGCCCAGTGACTTTCAGCCTGTTAGAGGCCTGATGTAGACATGGGCCCATTTCAGCCCGGTGTGACTTTCGGCCTGGGAATGGCCCGTGCTGCCCATGGGCCATATATGGTCCGACGGGACATCGGGACCACTAACGGCCCGTGCTAAAGGTGGCAACAGTTAAGCCCAACGTGACTTTGGGCCTGTTAAAGGCCTGTCGCGTAATTCGGCCCGTTCATGCCTATGCTAAGCTTTCGGCCTCTTAAAGGCCCATGATATCAGTGGGCCAACTAAGGCCCGAGATATGTTTCGGCCTGGTAATGGCCCGTGAGCTAACTGGGCCCAAAACGGCCCGGTCTACATTTCAGCCTGCGGAAGGCCCGTCGACGACTAGTGAAAATTGAGGCCCAAAATGCATTTTGGCCTGCTAAAGGCCCGTGGTTTCATCTCGGCGGTAACAGGCCAGTACAATATTCAGCCTGTTAATGGCCCAACGCTACCTGGGCCAAACTAAGCGCTGGGTGGACAAAAGGCCCAACTAAAATATAGGCCGGTGTAAGTTTGGGCCTGGCGCAATGTGTGAAGGCCCCAATCATTCGGGCCCAAGAAAGACGCAGGCCGGCCCAATTGTGGCGCGCTAAAAACCAGGCCCGTTAGAGGCGAATGTTTCGGCCCGGTCGACTATATCTGATTTTTTTCAGATAGCGAATGATGGCAGTAACTAGTAGGAATTAAGAACAAACCTACTCTATACAATAAAGAAATTACGGCATAGTAACTAAGAATAAACCTACACTATACAATAAAGGATTTATGGTATATTACATCCACTGGCATCGAAGTTCGCCACCAGTGATCATAACACGCAACGAAGAAGCAGATTACAAAAACTGGGCACCACTGCAATGTAACAAAATAATACTGAACCGAGACCACTTCCAAGACAGTTCAAGAAAGGTTAGCCTTGCGTGGGAACTACTGCGCAAGCTGCTGAGCAAGGCTGTGAGACCGGCCTAGCATGTCGGTCATAGCTTCAAGGTGTAGCTGTTTAGCGATGCGGTTCTCATTGGTGTTCTATGCAATCTTTCTTAGAGATAGGACTTCAAGTCGAAGTTGAGTTGCAGAATGTCTTTCTGCTAGAACTTGGGACTGAAGAAGTCGAACTGATTCAGACAACGAATTCTGTGAGCTTGTCTGACTGCTAGTCTCAAGTAACTTGAACACTGCATCAAGACAAGACTTTGGGGTTGTCTCTCTATCTTCAAGATGTTTTGCCTTCTTTGCTGCAATATATGTTGGGTTTGTCTCACAGCCTTCAGCAAACTTGTGTATGCCATCAGGCATATCACTCTGAAACAAAGCAAAGAGATGACAGGTTTTTCACATGTATAAACAAAGATGATAAATGTGCTGTCAATTCCATCCAATTTCAAATTAGAAAATAAAGAGTAAGTTCAAGATATCAATAGCATAGTTTGGCATTGTTCATAATGCGGGGAGCTTCACCACACTACTGGATTACCATGTCAACATAACAAGCATAGATGAAGGGCAAAGAAAATCATTGTATCTATTTTGGTTAATGTGCATGGCATGTTGTTCATATCATCAGCCACATCAGTAAGATAAAACAGGAGATGAAAAGGTGCAAACATGGGCTGCTTCACCACACACTAGATTATAGATCCACAAAAAGAAGCATACATATAGGGAGTATTGAGTAATGTGCATGGTATGAATAAGGAATTTGGTTTTACAAGTAAAACTTAGAACTTACGGTTCTTGCGAACATGCATTTTGGTAGAAACATCAAACTAAACGGCAGTAAACGATAGGGAGTATGAGCAAATTAAACAGCAGTTGAGGATAAAGGCTTTAGAAGGACTGACTTACATTAAGAGTTAACACCGGCTTTATAATGCCCTTCTCCATGTCAAGGGAAGGATAACTCAAGAATTTCAGCACATAATCTTCTTCATAAGCATTGCCTGTACTCTACATTTTGTAGAGAGTAATTGTAGATATGATAATACTGGAAGGGATAGAGGATAATGAAGATAAGATGCAGATTGATGCTACATAATCAACTACCAATCCCTGGAAGTACAAGCATTACAGGGCAAAATGTACTAACAAGAGCAATGGGCTACACTTCTGCACTGGCATTGTCTGTGTATTCTACTTGTTGGTAAGATTAAATATAGATCTAATCTTTTTTACTAAATGGTGGGCGAGGGAGATAAGATGCCGAATGCTACACAATGAACGAATCCCTCTTCCCATAATACAAGAGTGTTTTGAACACTGCACTACAAAAAAATACACTTCTGTGATGATACGTGTTTGTCACAGTAGGCCGCGTTTTCTGTCATGCATGTACATCCATGACAAATTTATGACAGAATCAAGATAGTCATACCTGTGCTGTCGTAGAAGTGTTCCATGACATTGCCAAAATTATCATCACGGAAGTGTCAACTTCCATGACGATAAATCGCGCGTCACAGAAGTGCTTTCGTCAAGGGTGACCGACACGTGGCATCCACCGTAACGGAACGCCGTTAAGCTATCGGGTCGGATTTTGGATCCGATAACCCGTTAACAGCCCTGACCAATGGGAAATTTCCACGTGTAAAATTCTGATTGGCCGAAGGGAACACCTGTCAGCCCGTCAGTGGGCCAGATGTCGCTCGTCCATTGGAGGAGACATGCCTATATTACGTCGACACGTGGCTGGGCCCAACAGAGGCCCATATTGGTTAAAAAGGCCGGCCCAGTCAAAGGCCCGTAGAACTTAATCAGGTACTAGTGGGCCAGCCCAATAACGACCTGCTTAATAAAGGCCCATTTACGGCCCGAAGCCAGATCTGGCCCGGTAATTGTTCGCCCAATATTTGGGCCCATTTGCGGCCGGAAGCTAGATCTGGCCCGTTAATTGTTCGCCAAATATTTGGGCCCAACTACAGCCCAGTGACTTTCAGCCTGTTAGAGGCCTGATGTAGACATGGGCCCATTTCAGCCCGGTGTGACTTTCGGCCTGGGAATGGCCCGTGCTGCCCATGGGCCATATATGGTCCGACGGGACATCGGGACCACTAACGGCCCGTGCTAAAGGTGGCAACAGTTAAGCCCAACGTGACTTTGGGCCTGTTAAAGGCCTGTCGCGTAATTCGGCCCGTTCATGCCTATGCTAAGCTTTCGGCCTCTTAAAGGCCCATGATATCAGTGGGCCAACTAAGGCCCGAGATATGTTTCGGCCTGGTAATGGCCCGTGAGCTAACTGGGCCCAAAACGGCCCGGTCTACATTTCAGCCTGCTGAAGGCCCGTCGACGACTAGTGAAAATTGAGGCCCAAAATGCATTTTGGCCTGCTAAAGGCCCGTGGTTTCATCTCGGCGGTAACAGGCCAGTACAATATTCAGCCTGTTAATGGCCCAACGCTATCTAGGCCAAACTAAGCGCTGGGTCGACAAAAGGCCCAACTAAAATATAGGCCGGTGTAAGTTTGGGCCTGGCGCAATGTGTGAAGGCCCCAATCATTCGGGCCCAAGAAAGACGCAGGCCGGCCCAATTGTGGCGCGCTAAAAACCAGGCACGTTAGAGGCGAATGTTTCGGCCCGGTCGACTACATCTGATTTTTTTCAGATAGCGAATGATGGCAGTAACTAGTTGGAATTAAGAACAAACCTACTCTATACAATAAAGAAATTACAGCATAGTAACTAAGAATAAACCTACACTATACAATAAAGGATTTATGGTATATTACATCCACTGGCATCGAAGTTCGCCACCAGTGATCATAACGCGCAACGAAGAAGCAGATTACAAAAACTGGGCACCACTGCAACGTAAGAAAATAATACTGAACCGAGACCACTTCCAAGACAGTTCAAGAAAGGTTAGCCTTGCGTGGGAACTACTGTGCAAGCTGCTGAGCAAGGCTGTGAGACCGGCCTAGCATGTCGGTCATAGCTTCAAGGTGTAGCTGTTTAGCGATGAGGTTCTCATTGGTGTTCTATGCAATCTTTCTTAGAGATAGGACTTCAAGTCGAAGTTGAGTTGCAGAATGTCTTTCTGCTAGAACTTGGGACTAAAGAAGTCGAACTGATTCAGACAACGAATTCTGTGAGCTTGTCTGACTGCTAGTCTCAAGTAACTTGAACACTGCATCAAGACAAGACTTTGGGGTTGTCTCTCTATCTTCAAGATGTTTTGCCTTCTTTGCTGCAATATATGTTGGGTTTGTCTCACAGCCTTCAGCAAACTTGTGCATGCCATCAGGCATATCACTCTGAAACGAAGCAGAGAGATGACAGGTTTTTCACGTGTGTAAACAAAGATGATAAATGTGCTGTCAATTCCATCCAATTTCAAATTAGAAAATAAAGAGTAAGTTCAAGATATCAATAGCATAGTTTGGCATTGTTCATAATGCGGGGAGCTTCACCACACTACTGGATTACCATGTCAACATAACAAGCATAGATGAAGGGCAAAGAAAATCATTGTATCTATTTTGGTTAATGTGCATGGCATGTTGTTCATATCATCAGCCACATCAGTAAGATAAAACAGGAGATGAAAAGGTGCAAACATGGGCTGCTTCACCACACACTAGATTATAGATCCACAAAAACAAGCATACATATAGGGAGTATTGAGTAATGTGCATGGTATGAATAAGGAATTTGGTTTTACAAGTAAAACTTAGAACTTACGGTTCTTGCGAACATGCATTTTGGTAGAAACATCAAACTAAACAGCAGTAAACGATAGGGAGTATGAGCAAATTAAACAGCAGTTGAGGATAAAGGCTTTAGAAGGACTGACTTACATTAACAGTTAACACCGGCTTTATAATGCCCTTCTCCATGTCAAGGGAAGGATAACTCAAGAATTTCAGCACATAATCTTCTTCATAAGCATTGCCTGTACTCTACATTTTGTAGAGAGTAATTGTAGATATGATAATACTGGAAGGGATAGAGGATAATGAAGATAAGATGTAGATTGATGCTACATAATCAACTACCAATCCCTGGAAGTACAAGCATTACAGGGCAAAATGTACTAACAAGAGCAATGGGCTACACTTCTGCACTGGCATTGTCTGTGTATTCTACTTGTTGGTAAGATTAAATATAGATCTAATCTTTTTTTACTAAATGGTGGGCGAGGGAGATAAGATGCAGAATGCTACACAATGAACGAATCCCTCTTCCCATAATACAAGAGTGTTTTGAACACTGCACTACAAAAAAATACACTTCTGTGATGATACGTGTTTGTCACAGTAGGCCGCGTTTTCTGTCATGCATGTACATCCATGACAAATTTATGACAGAATCAAGATAGTCATACCTGTGCTGTCGTAGAAGTGTTCCATGACATTGCCAAAATTATCATCACGGAAGTGTCAACTTCCATGACGATAAATCGCGCATCACAGAAGTGCTTTCGTCAAGGGTGACCGACACGTGGCATCCACCGTAACGGAACGCTGTTAAGCTATCGGCTCGGATTTTGGATCCGATAACCCGTTAACAGCCCTGACCAATGGGAAATTTCCACGTGTAAAATTCTGATTGGCCGAAGGGAACACCTGTCAGCCCGTCAGTTGGCCAGATGTCGCTCGTCCATTGGAGGAGACATGCTTATATTACGTCGACACGTGGCTGGGCCCAACAGAGGCCCATATAGGTTAAAAAGGCCGGCCCAGTCAAAGGCCCGTAGAACTTAATCAGGTACTAGTGGGCCAGCCCAATAACGGCCTGCTTAATAAAGGCCCATTTACAGCCCGAAGCCAGATCTGGCCCGTTAATTGTTCGCCCAATATTTGGGCCCATTTGCGGCCGAAAGCCAGATCTGGCCCGTTAATTGTTCGCCAAATATTTGGGCCCAACTACAGCCCAGTGACTTTCAGCCTGTTAGAGGCCTGATGTAGACATGGGCCCATTTCAGCCCGGTGTGACTTTCGGCCTGGGAATGGCCCGTGCGTCCCATGGGCCATATATGGTCCGACGGGACATCGGGACCACTAACGGCCCGTGCTAAAGGTGGCAACAGTTAAGCCCAACGTGACTTTGGGCCTGTTAAAGGCCTGTCGCGTAATTCGGCCCGTTGATGCCTATGCTAAGCTTTCGGCCTCTTAAAGGCCCATGATATCAGTGGGCCAACTAAGGCCCGAGATATGTTTCGGCCTAGTAATGGCCCGTGAGCTAACTGGGCCCAAAACGGCCCGGTCTACATTTCAGCCTGCTGAAGGCCCGTCGACGACTAGTGAAAATTGAGGCCCAAAATGCATTTTGGCCTGCTAAAGGCCCGTGGTTTCATCTCGGCGGTAACAGGCCAGTACAATATTCAGCCTGTTAATGGCCCAATGCTACCTGGGCCAAACTAAGCGCTGGGTCGACGAAAGGCCCAACTAAAATATAGGCCGGTGTAAGTTTGGGCCTGGCGCAATGTGTGAAGGCCCCAATCATTCGGGCCCAAGAAAGACGCGGGCCGTCCCAATTGTGGCGCGCTAAAAACCAGGCCCGTTAGAGGCGAATGTTTCGGCCCGGTCGACTACATCTTATTTTTTTCAGATAGCGAATGATGACAGTAACTAGTTGGAATTAAGAACAAACCTACTCTATACAATAAAGAAATTACGGCATAGTAACTAAGAATAAACCTACACTATACAATAAAGGATTTATGGTATATTACATCCACTGGCATCAAAGTTCGCCACCAGTGATCATAACGCGCAACGAAGAAGCAGATTACAAAAACTGGGCACCACTGCAACGTAACAAAATAATACTGAACCGAGACCACTTCCAAGACAGTTCAAGAAAGGTTAGCCTTGCGTGGGAACTACTGCGCAAGCTGCTGAGCAAGGCTGTCAGACCGGCCTAGCATGTCGGTCATAGCTTCAAGGTGTAGCTGTTTAGCGATGAGGTTCTCATTGGTGTTCTATGCAATATTTCTTAGAGATAGGACTTCAAGTCGAAGTTGAGTTGCAGAATGCCTTTCTGCTAGAACTTGGGACTGAAGAAGTCGAACTGATTCAGACAACGAATTCTGTGAGCTTGTCTGACTGCTAGTCTCAAGTAACTTGAACACTGCATCAAGACAAGACTTTGGGGTTGTCTCTCTATCTTCAAGATGTTTTGCCTTCTTTGCTGCAATATATGTTGGGTTTGTCTCACAGCCTTCAGCAAACTTGTGTATGCCATCAGGCATATCACTCTGAAACAAAGCAGAGAGATGACAGGTTTTTCACGTGTGTAAACAAAGATGATAAATGTGCTGTCAATTCCATCCAATTTCAAATTAGAAAATAAAGAGTAAGTTCAAGATATCAATAGCATAGTTTGGCATTGTTCATAATGCGGGGAGCTTCACCACACTACTGGATTACCATGTCAACATAACAAGCATAGATGAAGGGCAAAGAAAATCATTGTATCTATTTTGGTTAATGTGCATGGCATGTTGTTCATATCATCAGCCACATCAGTAAGATAAAACAGGAGATGAAAAGGTGCAAACATGGGCTGCTTCACCACACACTAGATTATAGATCCACAAAAACAAGCATACATATAGGAAGTATTAAGTAATGTGCATGGTATGAATAAGGAATTTGGTTTTACAAGTAAAACTTAGAACTTACGGTTCTTACGAACATGCATTTTGGTAGAAACATCAAACTAAACAGTAGTAAACGATAGGGAGTATGAGAAAATTAAACAGCAGTTGAGGATAAAGGCTTTAGAAGGACTGACTTACATTAAGAGTTAACACCGGCTTTATAATGCCCTTCTCCATGTCAAGGGAAGGATAACTCAAGAATTTCAGCACAGAATCTTCTTCATAAGCATTGCCTGTACTCTACATTTTGTAGAGAGTAATTATAGATATGATAATACTGGAAGGGATAGAGGATAATGAAGATAAGATGCAGATTGATGCTACATAATCAACTACCAATCCCTGGAAGTAGAAGCGTTACAGGACAAAATGTATTGACAAGAGCAATGGGCTACGCTTCTGCACTGGCATTGTCTGTGTATTCTACTTGTTGGTAAGATTAAATATAGATCTGGTCTTTTTTAGTAAATGGTGGGCGAGGGAGATAAGATGCAGAATGCTAAAAAATGAACCAATCCCTCTTCCCATAATACAAGAGTGTTTTGAACACTGGTGTACTGTACAAAAAGTTCTTATATTATGGGACGGAGGGAGTAGCTGTTAATGTAAGTACAGTGATAGACCACGTTCAGTCCTTACACAAGAACAGCAGAGCTAAACCTCTTCAAAAGCATTGGGTTGATTCTAAATTTATGTAAGAGTCCATACGGATCTTATAATGTCCACCAAATGGACGATTACGAGGCTAACATGTGCAGTGATGCTACATAATCAAACAGCTATGAAAGTAAGTATGGTCATACAGGGTAAGAGGTACTCACAAGAGCAATGCAGTGTGCAGTATAGTTGCGAGATTCTATGGTCCCTTGAGAACGAATGTTCTTCTGCTAACAGTTTTCGTAAAGGTGAGACATTAAGGCAAATGCAGAAATGTAGTTCAAATTGTGATGTGATATCATAGACAGTACCTTACGCTGCAGCCGAGACCAATGTGTAACAAGATTATTCCAGTCACCGTCGGATAAATGTAGCACCGGAGACTTTACAGAAATTTCATTCAGAGGCTTGCCATCAAAGTGCGCTTGCCTCAGGTAGGAACGATACTTCATCAACGAGTGCTTGAAAAGCGCAACCAACCCTTGTTCGTCATCACAATCCAGTTTGCTCCTCGCCTATTTAAAAGAATGAAATCTTCTGTCTTCTGTCAGCAGAAACATATGCAGTAATGACCATGAATAACATTAGTACATTACTTACGCGTAAGTTCCGGAGGAAGACTGGAAATTGTTCTGTGTCTGCGGTATAATCTTTCCATGAAGGAAAGATGCGCACAAAGTTCCTGACAACAACATAAGCTTCGTCGTCTAAACTGGGAAGAAATGGAACAGGGGTCCTATTTGCTGCAATTGGGGCTCTCTCTGGTTCGAAAAGGGATTTGGCAACTGGATTTGGTGTACTCTTTGCTGGAATTGGGGTTTTGCGTCGTACAGCTGGTGCTATATCAACTGGCATAATCATACTGTTTGCTGCAGTTGGGGTCTGCTGAGTTGGGGCATCAGAAATGACCAGTGTAGTAGGGCTAGAGTCTGCTAGAGTTGGGGTATTTTGTGGGCCAGGTGATATTGCAACTACACCTAATGGGCAATTTGATTTATCAAGTGCCACTACCTTTTCCAAATACTTTGCTTGTGCTCCTCCACGATCAGCAATCGCCCTCTTCCTTTTGAATGTCTGATACACAAGAACAACATTTGAATGGATAAATATGGTATGATGACAGATGGAATATGTACTGAAAATGGATAGGCAGGGCGTATTCACATACACGATGTGTAAACTAAGCTAATGGCAGTTCGACAAAGTAGAGGCAATGCAAAGCATCAGTTGCAAGATATGTGCGAGCAATGTAACCTTGGAAAGTTAGAGCAAGTACCTTGATGGGTGAATAAGATAGGGCATCTTCCTCTGACTCCTCCACTAGGGAGCTACATTGACTTAGGTCTCCCTCTAGCTCAGAATCACTGTTAGGATCATATTCTGAGCATGAATCTGTAGGTGGAGAGCGTTTGCATTGCATTGCATCCAGACTTGATTTCAGTCCCTTAATGCCAAGTTTGACAGCCATGGCATTGTTCTGCTTTATTCTTTTCATGCGCGCAAGCTCATAATCATTATGATGCTGTTCAGAATCTGAGATTCATGAAAACATAAAAAGTAGTCAGATTATCTATGGAATGCATTGCGGATTCAACTCGGAGAGTGTCTCCCTATAAAGCCCTGCATATGCAAAGTTCACCTCCCCAACCATGCTGACCAGACCATACACAGAAATACAAACCCCTTATGTCTCTATAACAGGCAGGCACACATTTCAAAACTGAAGTAGGAACATTAGAATCATATGAAATTCGTATTTGAAAAAATAAACTAAGCAATTATGAGTGGCGTAATGTTTAGCTTCAAGGGTGGAGTGTTGGTAGTGCGACACAAAGCAAGTAGGCAGATTGTATTGCATGTAAAAGATCGAAACCTATGTAAAAGCTGGAAATGATACTTTCTTTCTATACAATGAAGTGTTCGTTACCCACACATGATGGAAAAGATCACATAGAGAAATACTATTCACTCATGTCTACGGTTCCAGTATTTAGAAACAGGGTGGTCCACCCTAAAATAATATTGACAACAAATATGACAAGGCAAGCATAGATGTAGTGAATCAATCATTTACTTGTGAGCTTACTAGGACAAGTATGCAGAATTGTAACTGTAGTAAGAGACCGTCCAAAATCTGAATGAAGAAGTTTGTCTAGCACATATTGTTTGCAACTAATCGACGTGAATAATTGGATATCGAATGAGTAAGAAAGACAAGTAAAATTGTCAACAAACCTGGCTTGGAGTAGTAATCTGGGTCAATGTCACTACGACCAACAATCCAAAATGACTAGTTTCTATTCCGAGGGCCGGAATTTTGAAAACCCTGTGAACTTTAGAGGTACTAAAGATTACCG
>NC_057799.1:587990324-587999499 GCF_018294505.1 Triticum aestivum | reverse complement strand
CGCCCTCCCCACCGCGCAGATACGTCGGCGCCGCGGTTCGGCGATCCTCTCGCTCCCACAGTATGCTCTCGTAGACTGCCGTCCTCTAGCCGCGCCGCCACCTCTGGCTAGGTTCTTGTGCAGGCGCACGGCGGTCAGCGCCACCACCGCTGGCGACGTTCGTGTGGAGACGCACGGCGGTCAGCTTCTCCCACGGTACGCGCATTCTAGACTGAGGCCCCGTTCATGTCGGTGTAGCGCTGAATGTTAGCTGATAGACGCTGTTAATCTCACTGTTTGCCGTAGTAGTTTACTGTCAATATGCTCTGCTTAAGAAGCTTCCTTGCCCTATTCTGCACTCAATCTGCTTAGCTGAGATGGCATGCCAAGGCCGATTAGTTGCTAAAATATCCTGCCATATATTTATTGTGACGTAGATTGCCATGGTCTAGTAGCCAATCTGTTAGGTGAAATAGCTCTACACCGTTTTATACTCGATCTTTGTTGCTGTGATGGCCTTCGATAGTTCGATGGCTGTGTGCTCGGCCTCATTGACTGCCGAAACAGCCTACCATAATTTGGCACTCAAATCTGTTTACTGAATTAGCTTTACATATATTTCGTTACTTAGATCTGCTCATCCAAATATCTTGCCATAGCTTTAGACATCGACCTAGGTATTTTTTTCTGGACTTCATAAAAAAGCATATATGTTTTTCCTGTAATATCTAGTACAAGAACTAATTTGTATGTCTAACAGATGGACAGGACTTGGATAACTTCTGCTCGAAGATTCTCCGCTGCATATGTCGAGGGGGTTGAAAACTTCATGAACTTTATCAGAGCTGTCCGAAATCAGATGTGCTCTGCCCGTGTAGCAGTTGTATGAATTCAGTTACAAGACCTATGTCAACTGTGCAAAATCATCTACACTTGTATGGGATGCTCAGGTGGAAGAGGAGGAGGAGGTAATGGTGGCGGAGCTAGTGAGTTTGACCAACATTGAAACAATGCTACGAAATGCTCGTGCATTCCGTGAACTTTCACCTGCAGAAGAAAAACGGTGGGCCCGCATGTTGGAACAATGCAACGTTGTTGTCACCCCAGGAAATAAGTTGTCAGTATTCTCAGCTATGGTCACCTTTCTTCAGGTGAAGACATCTGAGCGGATGACCAACAAATCATTCGATGCGATGTTGGCTGCTTTCCTCGAATCTTTCCCAGATGCGTCTGAGCTGCCACACACCTACAGTAAAATGAAGAATTTCCTTCGTGCAGTTGGAATTGGATATGATATGATCCATGTTTGTAAGAATAATTGTGTTCTGTTCCGGAAGGATTATGCCAACTTAAGTGAATGCCCGAAATGCAAATCATCAAGATGGAAAGATGGCGATGTTGTGAAGAGGTTTCCTCATAATGTTCTGAGACATTTTCCAATTATTCCAAGATTGCAGAGGTTGTTTCATGACGCTGAAACAAGAGAGGATGTACTGTGGCAGTCTAGGAACCAGGAGTACAGAGATCAGAATGTAATGAGCCATCCATCTCATGGTAGTGAGTGGAAAAGCTTCAATGATAAACACAAAGAGTTTGCTGCTGACCCGAGACACATTAGACTTGGCTTAGCTTCAGATGGATTTAACCCATTTGGCCACCAGAGCGCCACATATAGCATGTGGCCAGTGCTTGTTATCCCTTACAACATGCCTCCAAATGTCTGCACCAAAGAATCAAACTACATGATGGCCTTGCTCATCCCAGGTCCAAAAAGTCCTGGAAAGGATTTTGATTTGTTCATGGAGCCTCTTGTGGAGGAACTTCAACAGCGATGGAAGGGTGTTCTCACTCAAGACCTATATAGCAGCCCACCAGCTGATTTCTTTCTGCGTGCTGTTATAATTTGGTGCATCCATGATTATACGGCTTTGGGCACTATGTCAGGGCGAACGACACATGGTTACAATGCATGTGTTCGCTGTGACAGGATTCCGCTGTCATACGCAATACTTAGCAAGATCTGTTACATTGGACACCGCTGTTTCCTTGCCAAGGACAAGCCGCATCCTAGAAAATACCGAAGACATGTGTTCAATGCAAAGCATGAAAACCGTGATGCACCAAAGAGGCTCACCGCCGATGAGTTGCAAGTGGAATTAGAGAAGGTCAGGCATATTACACCAGGAAACCATCCTGGTAATGGTAGCGGGAAAAGGAAGCGTGGCAGGGTAGAAGAGAGATT
The DNA here is from genome assembly GCF_018294505.1 of Triticum aestivum. NCBI lineage: Eukaryota > Viridiplantae > Streptophyta > Magnoliopsida > Poales > Poaceae > Triticum > Triticum aestivum. The sequence goes on along the minus strand of NC_057799.1, from coordinate 587,997,278 downwards.
ATTGTTTACCCGCAGGTCCACTTTGTGGGACTTGGAGTATTGGAAAGATTTGGATCTGCGGCATAATCTTGATGTGATGCACATCAAGAAAAATATATGTGACAGCATTATCGGCACACTTCTTAATATTGAAGGCAAGACGAAAGATACCTTGAAATCTAGGATTGATTTGACACACCTGGGTATCAGAAAGGATTTGCAGGTGCAAGATGAAGGTAAACCACGGGATATGGCACCAGCTGTGTATGCTTGGACAAGGTAAAAAGAAAAAAAATTCTGCGAGGTCCTGTCACGTGTGAGATTCCCACATGGATTTGCTTCCAACCCTGAAAGGAGAGTCAGTGCAGATGGAAACAAGGTACAAGGGTTGAAAACACATGACTGCCACGTCCTACTTCAAAGGGTTTTACCTGTTATCCTTAGAGGATTGGGCCGCCCTGACTTATACAGAGCAGTTGAAGAGTTGGGACAATTCTTCAGGGAACTCTGCCGTAGGAATATCAGGATAGACGCTTTGGAGCGTCTTAGAGACAAGATACCAACTATCCTATGCGACCTTGAGAAGATATATCCTCCAGCCTTCTTTGATGTGATGGTGCATTTGGCTGTTCATCTACCTAATGAGGCACTACTTAGAGGTCCAGTACAGTATGGCTGGATGTACCCTATTGAAAGGCGGCTAGGCACTTTCAATGGCTATGTTAGGAACAGAGCTAGACCCGAGGGTTCCAGTGCAGAGGCCTACATTGCTACAGAAGCGTTGACATTCTGCTCAAAATACATTGAAACAGCTGATCAGCTTAGCAAAGAGGTGGGTGAAGACAATCCCGGGCTCAATGTTTTCGATTATTCTATTCGAGTTACAGGGAAGAGTCGACAAGAGGACAAACCTAAATATTTGGACAAAATGGTTTGGTATGTGTTGAATAACTGTCCTGAGATACTACCTTATATCAAGTAAGTGCAGTACTGCAGCTTATACATCGTAATCGACTAAACTTGCAGCACATTCTTATATATTTAGATGTTTGACGCGATCACTATGTTGTGCAGCATCTACAAAGAGGAGTTACTGCCGCAAAATCCAAGAAACATTGACAAACTGGTTATGGCAGGATTTGCGAAATGGTTCAAGAACCATGTAAGCTTTTGAAGTGCACTTTCAGTTTTTTTAATATATTGACTACATAACATGATCAGCTTGTCTATTTTCTAACCATAGGTTAAGAAGATGCGGGAGGATGGGCAGGCAGTTGATGATGCCCTTTACTCACTAGCAATGGGTCCTGATACTCGGGTAAGACATTATGAATCTTGCGTTGTTGGAGATGTGCGCTACAACACCCTTGCACGAGACGAAGGCGGGAAGACACAAAACAGTGCCATCATGAGCACGGATAGGTATGACAAAGAGACAACTGAAATGTATGCTAACATAACAGACATTGTTCAGTTGCAGTATATCTCCAGTTTCGAGGATCATCGGTGTGTGGTTCTGTTGTGCTGTCGTTGGTATAACCTGTTTTCCAGGATCGCAAAACACAGAGCTGATGATTATTTCAAATCCATCAATGTCAAGGCGGCGTACCAGACCAACGAGCCTTTTATTTTGGCAAATCAAGCAACACAGATATTTTTCTTGGAAGACACATTTGCACATAGCGATGACTGGAGAGTATTGCAAAGGTTTGAGCAGAGGAATTCGTTTAATGAAGTTGCACAACAAGATGATGCTTACACTGCTCCTGATGTACAAGATAACACAAATGTTCCTAATATCTTTGAGAACCATCACGTCAATGACGCCGGCGAAAAGATTGCCTGTCGTGCTGTGGACATACAAGAGTTGATCAAGAAGAAGCCAACGTTCGAGGACGTTGAGGACGAAGAAGAAGATGACACCGTGGGGAATTACGATTCAGACTGATACACATGGCGAAGATGTTGACGCTGCTGCTGCGGATGATGATTACATTGCTTTTGTCGTATTTGCTTGTCAGAAGACGTTTTTTATCTACTATGTGAAATTGTGTTTGCTATGACAACTGAAACCTGATGAACATGTTGTTTAGTATTTTGTTGTGAGAACATCACTTGTTATGTATGTTGATTTGTGTTTGGTGATTGTATGACAACTAAAACATTATGACATTGTTGTTTAGTTGTACTCATATTTGGCTATGAAACTTGAATTTGATGACATAGTTTGTTGTTGCACTGCAATTTGCTCGACGTCTTCGAATGAGAACAAAGCTGACCCGACAGGGCCTCTGCTATTTATTTATTTATACGAGCAAAAGGGGATACCCCCTGATTTCCGTTAATAGAAATCATTAGATGTTCACAACACTACGCCCAGCCTGCTACACAGGTTTCATTCATTACTAGTTTCAGCAAAGTGCTCATGTCGTAGCCACTGAATACATCACGAGTGCTACATACACTTCAAATAAAGAGACAATCATCCTACAGAACACATCGATTTTGCCCATTATCTTCACAAGCTCTTTCATCTCCTCATTGCTGTCAAGGCCGTTCAGCAGCTGTTGCTTGGCCATGATCAGAGGAACTGCATCTTTAACCTTCTGCTCTGCATCTTCCTCTTCTGCCGTTCCTTCAGTTACTTGTCCAACACCCCAACCTGCTGGTATTGGGATTCCTCGGCTAAACAAATAATCAGCGTAGTTGCATTCCCCCACATCAGCAACTTCCCAGAAATACAAATCACACGAATCTTCCCTTTTCTGCATGAATCAAATTGGAAGATCATCAACCAAACTATTAAAAAAATCAGCAACTGAAAGCAGCGGAACAACACTTAAACATATTATTACCCCATGATTCGGGCATTTGTAGAAGACTCGGCCAGGGTTGCGGATTGTGGTTGAGACGCGACGGATGACTCTGCGTGATTTGCAGCAGTGGCACCACACCAATGGCAGCGGGTTGCGATGAGCAATCGGCTGCGGTGCGCGTGCCAGCGGGGGTGTGATGAGACCCACAGGCGATGCTACGGGTGGCGACTTGGCGCATATCTAGTTGTTGCCTGCTGAAGAGCAGGTGGACGAGCAGCCAGCGGACATGGTTGCTGCGGCCAGAGCTTCTGACGCTAGGCAGAGTAAGTAGAGAAGAGGAGAAGCGAACGTTGGATATGTCAGTTTCATTACTTGCAGAGTAGCATAGCACCATACATAGTCATAGTCTAGGTTTGGATTCGAACCAGCTATAGGAGGGACCTCCTTGTTTTGCAAAAAAAAATATTTCTCCACCTGACAGCTGGGACCCACCGGCTGTATCTTCGCACGGAAGGAAGTGCCTCCTTGTTTTGCGAAAAAAATTATTCATCCCGTTAACAGCTGGGACCCGTCAGATTTGGTGACTGACTTGTGTGCCTACTAAGCGGACGTGTACGCACGGCTTTGTCAACTTAATCAAGAAATGATTCTAGCAGCTGGACCGTTGGATGTCAATCCAACAGCCGTGCTCCTTCTTCAACCTCTGTTCTTGCTCCTGTCTCCCGTGGGCGGCACCGCGGCTGTGCTGCCACGCACCCGAACCAGTGAAGTTTCCCACTCCTCTCCATCTGCGACTCCACTGCCCCGTCTTCCCCATCTCCGGGTCGTTCCAGTCTGGGTGCGCTCGGCACGGTATGGTGGTCAACAACCGAGAGTCATCGGAAGATGACTATACGTGAGAGGCTGACAGTGGGGACGCACCACGCCCATGGACGCATGCATGCAACGGAACGCGGCGAGGTCAACGTGGTCAAGGAACAACTTCCATCGGAAGTATATTGTACGTGGAGAGTCTCAGCTGGGTCCACGGCCGGAGCAAGTAAGTGCCTCCTTATTACGCGGAAAATAATGATTCCTCCAACTAACAGCAGGGACCCACTGGACGGGCCACCTTATTTTGCGAAAAAATGTTTGCCCCCTGACTGCTGGGACCCACCTGACGGGCCACCATATTTCGCGAAAAAATGTTCCCCCCACTGTCAGCTCGGACCCACCGGAAGTGCATCCTTATTACGCACAAAAAATGAATACTCCCCCGGCTAGCTGGGACCCACCTTGGTTGGAGGCTGACTTGTGGGCCTACTAAGCTGACGGGGATGAAGGGCTTTGTCAACTTAGTCAATATGAACGATTCTAGCTCCAGTGACCGTACGATGTCCATCCAACGGCCGTAGTGCTTCTTCAACCTCTGGTCTTCTTGCCCCAGCCGCCCAAAGCAGGGCCGGTCGTGCCGCATGCTCCTGCCTCCCGTGGCCGGCTGTGCTGCCGCGGAGGCCTCACCGCCGCCTATTATTCCCACCGCTGGCCAGGCCCTGCGGCGACGGCAGCCTCACACCGCAGCCGAACCAGTGAACCCTCGTACTCCTCTCCGCGCGGGGCTTCCACTGCCGCGTCTTCCCCGGCTCCGCGTCGTCCCCTTCCTAGGCCTCGCCGTCGTCCACCGCTGTGGTGCTCTCCGCGTGGCGTGGTCAACGTGGTCAAGGAACGACTTCCATCGGAAGAGTACTGTACGTGGAGAGGCTGACAGCTGGGTCCACGGCCACAACCCAGTTTTTTTGTGATTTGCCAAGTAAGTCGCTTTGTCAGGCCTGTTGGGCTGCAAATCTTTCAAGACGAGGAGAGCTTTCATTCGGCTGGCCGAGAAAATGGCCCATCAGTAATGAGAAATGTGCTGTACATTTTTAAAACACATCAAACCGGCAATTAGTTTCAAATATCTTTTTTTTCATTTTGAGATTTTAAATTACATTAATTTTTATGCGTGGAGAATTTGTTGGATTTTATATTGATATACATTTATTTTTAAAATCAGTTTGAATGTGAGTCGAAATTTCGGGATTAAAAACAGTTCGGACCGCACCGAAATATGCAAAATTTCGTATATTTTTTTTACCGTGGCCACAATATGGGCTGTAATGCTAACAAAAAGAATATGGGCTCCAAAAAAACCTTAATAATTAGCAATTGGCTGTAAGTTATTAGAAATAATGGCAGATGGGCTGTATGCTGTTTTCCACAGATTTGAGGCTTTCCTAAAAAAAGGTTGACGCACAAGCAGTGATTGTTGGATGGCCATCCAACGGCCGTCGTGCTTCTTCAATCTCTGCTCTTCCTGCTCCAGCCGCTCAAACAAGCGCCGGTGGGACTGCCTGCTCCCTCCTTCCCACGTCCGGCTCTGCTGCCGCGCAGGCCTAACCGCCCCACCATACTCCCATCGCTGGCCTAGCCATCCCTCTACTCACCCACACCTGTTGTTATTCTCCGGCGACGGCGGACGAACCAGCAAACCCTCGTACAGTCGTACTCCCCTCCGCGTGGGAAACAACTGTCGAGTCTTCCCTGCCTCCGTGTCGTTCCCTTCCTAGGCCTCGCCGTCGTCCACCGCCCTGGTGCTCCCGGCGCGGCCTGGTCAACGTGGTCAACGACCGACATGCATCTGAAGTGGACTGTACGTGGAGAGGCCGACAGCTGGGTCCACGGCCGCACGCAAGGAAATGCCTCCTTATTACGTGCAAAATAATGATTCCTCCACCTAACATCAGGGACCCACCGAAAGGGCCTCTGTATTTCGCAAAAAAACGTTACCGCCGCTGACAGCTCGGACCCACCAGCTATATCTTCGCACGCAAGGAAGTGCCTCCTTATTATGCACAAAAAAATTGAATACTCCCCCTATTAGCTGGGACCCAGTATAGTGGCAGGCTGACTTATGGGCCTACTAAGTTGACGGGGACGGAGGGCTTTGTCAACTTAGTCAATATGCACGATTCTAGCTCCAGTGACCGTACGATGTCCATCCAACGGCCGTAGTGCTTCTTCAACCTCTGGTCTTCTTGCTCCAGCCGCCCAAACCAGCGCCGGTCGTGCCTCGTGCTCCTGCCTCCCGTGGCCGGCTGCGATGCGGCGGAGGCCTCACCGCCCCCTACTACTCCCACCGCTGGCCAGGCCATCCCTCTACTCACCCACACACCCTGTTATTCTGCGGTGACGGCAGCCTCACACCACAGCGAACCAGTGAACCCTCGTACTCCTCTACGCGTGGGCATCCACTACCGTGTCTTCCCCGGCTCCGTGTCGGCCCCTTCCTAGGCCTCGCCATCGTCCACCGCCCTGGTGCTCTCGGCGCGGCGTGGTCAACGTGGTCAAGGAACGGCTTCCATCGGACATGGACTGTACGTGGAGAGGCTGACAGCTGGGTCCATGGCCGCAGCAAGGAAGTGCCTCCTTATTACGTGCAAAATAATTATTCCTCCACGTGAAAGCGGGGACCCACCGGACGGGCCACCGTATTTCGCGAAAAACAGTTTGCCCCTGACTGCTGGGACCCACCAGCTACATCTTCGCACGCAAGGAAGTGCGTCCGGGCAAAAAAAAACGATTCGCCCCCCTGACTGCTGGGACCCACCAGCTACATCTTCGCAGGCAAGGAAATGCCTGACAGTCGGGACCCACCTGGTCAAAGCGTACGTAGCGTTGTCATTCTGGTCGCGAACGTGTACGTACATATATACTGGTGGAGGTAGAGGTGCGCACGTGTCGTAGTACAGGCGCGTACTTGTCGTAGTAGAAGCGCGCACGTAGCATGTACACGTAGGTACAACGGCAAGGGTGCAAGAAAGAAAATACAGCCACGTATGTGTACATACGGGCGGGGTCTCGAACGCCTACTCGCGCATACGTACGGCCAGGGCTCGTGTACATGGCTGGGTCGGAACGGAGAAATAGCGTCGTCGTCGTGTTCATGGGGAGGCAACGGAATGCGTCGTGTTCATGTGGAGGCAACAGAATGCGTCGTGTTCATGGGGAGGGGTGTGGCGTACCGCAAAGCGGAGGAAACGGACTCCTACGGTCGAAACGGGGGTCCTGTTGATCGGGAGGAGTGTGGCGTACCACAAAACGGAGGAAACGGACCTCCTACGGACAAAACGGGGGTCCTGTT